>NW_004797731.1:614436-616500 GCF_000002075.1 Aplysia californica | reverse complement strand
CCTCTCTGTTCTACTACAACCTTACCCCGCCCCTATCCCTGTACCCACATTATTCCCCCACATGCCTACATTTGATGTCATTGTACATTTACAGTTACTTCCACAACACATCCTAACAACACCCTTCTAGATGTAGATAGTGCACGTTGTAATTTTGCTGATGCGGTTCTATCTGCTTCTTTTTAAAAAATGAAGCTGTTTTTACGCCCCCGTCGACACAATTTAGACCATTTAGGTGGCGGGCCCAAACCCTCACTGTCAGGTCCAATCCGGGATGAGAGGGATTTAACATTCCAGTAGAAAGACCGAGATGCATGATAAAAATTCTCCCCACTCGAGATTCGAACTTGAGTTTCCTGTGTGCGACAGCGAAGCGCCTAAAGGCTGCACCACACTTGCCGGTTCTCTGTCTCTCTGCCAGGACAGCGGACTGAGAGCAACTATTGTATAGAAAAGAAGAGAACAAGAATTCGAGGAGAAGTAAAGTAAAGTCGGACCTTTCCAAGACGACTTCCCATTTTCAAGAAGGAAATAGGGGGTCATTACAGACATGTAGGTCTCTTGGATAATGCCATTGAATTTTTTAAAGTCAAGTGGGAAGTAGTCGTTTGTAATTATGACTTTCTTGGACAGGGCCTGTATAATCACCCTTCACCAATACCAAAGGTTTTTTGGAACATCAGCAAATACAGTTTAAATGTTGTTTCCTTTCCAAACATAATGCCAACCCCCATTGTGACCCCGACGTTGACTAATGATAGGTCAATAGGTCAAGTCAATTCAGAATGGGAGGGGCCCGGGTGTTGCATTAACTTTTACCGGATTCTTGGTTCGGACCCCACTGTGTGATTCTAACTATTATATTCCGCGTGGATGATCAAGCTCGAAGCTTACTGTGAAAGAAAGCGGACGGTTTGTGCATTAAGGAACGAGAAACAATGTCTAAATGTTTGTTCTGTCTTCCATTCAACCCCCCCACCAACATACACACCTACCCTTTTTTTACCCCCTGCCGCAACCTCCACTTCCACTCCTGCCCGGAAAGGGCTTTATGAGCTTTTCATTTAATAATATTAATAATAATAATACTACTAATAATAATGTTGTAGAACATTTTTAAAGCGCTCGTGTATACACAACTCTCGATTACTTCTTATTTCTTACAGCTACTTGAAACTCGAGCGGACTTCTGATTGTGCCCTGAGGGCCAAGGGATATACTAATACTATATAATTATTACTGAGTATGATTCCAAGTCACACTTTAAGAGAGCCAATAATCCATGTAAATCTGCATGTTCATAGAACACAAATGAAATAAAATACAGTCGAAATAGTCTACGACAGCCTCCCAATGTCGAGGAGAAATTGAATGTGGATGTCTTATACAGGTGGTCGTCTTACACAGTCTCATTACAATTTTTAAAACGTAAGAGTCAGGAGATGGGAAGTGGTCGTTTGTATAGGTGGTTGTATTATATAGGTGGCCGTTAGAGCAGCTGCTTCGAATGCATATGTATAGTGTTTTTACGCCACATTCGACACAATTGAGGTAATTTACGACACAGGCTACTTCGACCCTGTCTGTCAAGGTTAGCCCTGGCTGAGAAGGATACGACGTCAAAGCAAAAAGACAGAGATACTCGATAAGAAGTCTACCCACACGGGAATTGAACTGGAAGGTCTTCTGTGTAATAATGATATGCCATTATAACATAATTTAGCCTTCAATCTCGATTAAAAGATAAGGCCGAGAGCACAGAAATATAATGACACCACCACCACCAACAACAACAATAACAACAACAACATCAAAGGGGAGGGGGGAGCTCTCGTGGCCTAGAGGTTAAGGTGTTGGCCTCTCATTCAAAAGTCCCGGGTTCGAATCCGGGTAGCGACCGAAAACATTTCTTCTCTAAAATTGTCTCCTTTCACCTCCTTTCCTGCTCTCTAGCAATGTTCTGTTGTCTGCTTTCATTAGGTGTGTCCCGCGCGTTCATAGGACCTTATGCAGTTGCGAGCGCCGTAAAACACTTTACAAAAACAAACAACATCAAATAACACG
>NW_004797731.1:611503-613241 GCF_000002075.1 Aplysia californica | reverse complement strand
ATACGTTGGATTCACCACACACTAGCTGGAAGTCTGGGCCCTTTGATAGTGGAAAAACTTTCTTTTTCTTGTAAATGTACACGTTTTACGCCCCTATCGGCGCAATTTAGACCATTTATGAGGCTGACTTTCAACGTGCTTGTGCAGGGCCAACCCGGGTTGAGAGGGAAACAACATCCCCCCAAAAAGACTGAGAGACTCGATACAAACCCTCCCTGCACGGGGATCGAGCACAAGTCTTCTGCATGTGTTGGCGGAGCGCCTAACTGCCGTGTGAAAGGGGGCTCTCGTGGCCTAGAGGTTAAAGTGTTCACCTCACATTCAATATAGGTCCATGTTCGAATCCGGATAGCGACAGAAAATTTTCTTCTCTAAAATGTTTTCCTTCCACACCCTTTCCTGCTCTCTAATAATGTTCCGTCTTCTGCTTTCGTCTCCACTTTCTGCCCCCACCCTCTCACCTTTTTGGCCTCCTTCTCAGGGTTCCTGACTCTTTCTGCAGTCTTTCCACTGCTACTCATTGGCTCCTTCCTACTGCTGCCTTTCAGTCACACCCCTGATCTTCTGGTGGGAAAGATCTACACCAAGCCTTCTCGGACAAGGGGGACAAATCTCGGAGGTTCCGTGTGCAAGTTGCGCGCGTTAAAGACCCGTTGGTGGTCGAAAATCTATAAGAGTAGGCTTCGGCTTCCACCCGGGCAAAATTCAAAATTTCCTACCCACTGTAATTAATGTTTAATGAGTCCCGCGCTCTCATATGACCTTATGCAGTTGCGAGCGCCGTAAAACACTTACCAAAAAAAACACACAAAAAGACAACAACAACAACAGCAACAACAATAACTACAACAACAACCCCAAAACAGCCATGTACATAATAGACCGCGGTAAAGACAACCTTGAGCATCTATATCTATGCTAAGTTATTTTTGACTGGTTGTAAGGGCTGAACATTACAAATCGGCTTACTCCTGTATTATTAGAGATTTTAAAGATACACGACCCCAGAAATGCTGTCGGGGACGTTTTTATTACATCCACTGGAAGCTCTTTTTAGGGAGAGACAAATCCGAAATCGTGTATACAAAGCATAAATTTGTAATGCACAGTGTCATAGCCGCCACACTTTGCTACGTATGAAAACTTCGCTTAAGTAAAGTACGTGCATCATTACTCATTATGCGTAAATGAGGGACAAAACATCTGTCTCACTACAAAACATGTAGACGTGTGCGCTCAGCATTTCCCTGCGCCCTTTTTGCTCTACATAATTTGGCAGCTAAAATTGTATCAAATGGTGCGCTCCATAGAGATCCGCAAATACCTCAGAGTGTACAAGCTAAACACATTACAATTCTATGATAAAAAGAGCAGGGTAAAATGTATGATTGTGTTAAAAAAAGAAAATAGAACTTCTATTTTGGAAACGAACCAAAACGTTTTGGTCTGCATCGCCAGAGGCGACATCTATAATGATGCATGTGATCGTAGAATTCGGATTTTAACCGTGTATCTGACAAATTAGGTCAAATACTTTTTTCTAAAGAATATTTTTCAATTTAAAAAAAAATATCATCCAAATCAAAGTAATAAACGGAAAAAAGGTGCTCAAATACAATCTTCAAAAGGTTGAAGAAGGGGATATCTATCTATCTATCTATCTATCTATCTATCTATCTATCTATCTATCTATCTATCTATCTATCTATCTATCTATCTATCTATCTATCTACAACAG
>NW_004797731.1:607787-609954 GCF_000002075.1 Aplysia californica | reverse complement strand
TGTCATTCTTGTTTGCCATCCTGTGTGTGTGTCTGTGTGTGTGTACTATCCCCCTCCCCCCCCCCCCCCCCTCAACCAAACTGCCGTCCAAAACTAGAGAGACGTAACTACACATTTCATGAGAAATACACGTGGAGGAAAATTTAATAACTCCTGACGCTTATCATATATCTAGATAAGTCCCTTAAGTAGCTTTACCACTTGGAAACTTCTATTTCAGAAGTATGATATTTCAGATGTCGTGCTGCCCACTTTGACCAGAAAGGGACGTAGTCAAGACCAGTGACGGCGCTTGATAGATCTGAGCTATGCGTTTCCTTTTTCAAGCGAGAAGACTTGTGTCACGCAAAACGTCAACTTTATTTATCACTCACATCACAGCGCACAAACCCCCTGACTCTCCAGCACACACAACAAGCTATTCCACTCTGCATTAGTTCTGCCGTCATTTTTAAAAGCACGGTACATGCAGTTTTTACTACTGTACTGCAGAGTTAAAAAAACAACCAAGACTGAATGGTGTTACCAAGAAAACAAAACTCTTTGCAAACATCCAAATTCAACATTTCTAAGAATACAGTTTTGATAATAACTTCCTTGTTATCTCTAAAACAATGTTTGGGTTTTTTTTGTTTTTGTTTTTTTGTTTTTTTGTTTTTTTTTGTAACACTATTCAGTTTTAGTTGGGGGGGGGGGGTTCGGCTATCCTGTAAAATTGTAAAGACTGCATATTATTATTACTGTATTTGGCAGTGACATATAATATTCATGTCGGAAGAGAAGTTTCGACAATAAGAAACATTGTGGGCTTGACTGGGCCTATCTGTTCATGCAGTGTGCAAGGTCGCGGAGCCAATCAAATCACCCCTGAATTGTACTGATGCAAAAGATAGCCAATGGTGTTTCTGGGAAGAATGTCAGTTCCCACGGAAAGTCGAGCTTTGTTCCATTGAGTTGGGCACTGGGCACGTCTCGGAACTGAACAGAACTGAGGAGATGACACTATGATAATTATTAGATCAAGTTCAGGTCGACCTCTTTCCGCTTTGAAAGACACTTTTGTTACGGAATCGAATTGAGCAACGAGAAAGGTTTTGATTGGGTGCTATAGATGATGTTTGAGATGTTTGAGTGACAAAAGATCTGATCTCTCTTCAATTGGTGGCGTCTCTCTGTTAATTTTGCTAGCCTGTTCACCGATATTAATTCTGCACAATCCTCCGAGCTGCATTTGGCCAAGACTAGCGTAACGGAACAATAAATTACACCCCCCCCCCCTTAAAAAAACAACAACGACCCCCCAAAAGACCCCAACCCCAACCAACAAGCAAACCAACAAATAAACAAACTAACAAAATAAACAATACAAAAAAACAACAACAAACAAACAAAATAAACAATACAAAAAAACAGCAAACAAATAAAAAAGCCCCCGCGAGTTTGTCAGATACGACAATCTGCCTTGGGCCAGCAGCAAACTATCCCCCCCCCCCCCCCTCTCACCGATGCCCCATGGTTTATGACCTGTCCTCCAAAAGTAACTGACGCGGATACGGGCAAAGGGCAAAGGAGCAAGAACAAATCCCGATGATTTTAGAAACATGAGATGTTAAACCGGTGTCTGTAGTATTATAGCTGTTAGACACCTCGCCGTCGCTCGTAGAAGGCCTGAGTTCCATTCCATTTAGGAACATGTTTATCGAGTATCTCAGTATTTCTGCTTGGACGGGATTTTTAACTCCTCTTCTGACATTGTACCACTCATGGCGGACCACTACTTGTTAGGTGTGCAGGTGACATATTGTTTCTCCAGGGTCACTCTGTCATCTGTCCACCGTTTGTTTTTTAATCGGTAAAAACAAAAAGTTTAATCCCCCCCCCCCCCACCGCAATTTAAACGAACTATACCTAGTCCACACATCCAAGGTCTCTGTTCTCCATGGGGATGTTTCTACATTATTTTTTTACCATGTTCCCACCTATGCTGGGATCAGGGATGAATATGAATTTTAAAGAAATTTTGGTAAATTGTTGTCCTTTTTTTCTAACGAATCTGTAATTGAGCAAAGTGCTACTCTCTGTAATAGACATATCTTTTTGTCTTTGTCACAACGACCCAGAGGTGTGTGTATGTGTGTGTGTGTGTGTGTGTGTGTGTGTGTGCGTG
>NW_004797731.1:601437-603551 GCF_000002075.1 Aplysia californica | reverse complement strand
CCGCTCCAGCATTAACTGTTAGTATACGACACACAGCTAGCATACGGCATCACTCGGTGACTTGCAACATAATAAGGTTATATAATTGCCGAAGATCCGGGGTGTTACAAGAGAGTAACAAATATAAGAAAGAAGGAAGGACGGTTAGGACGATGGATGTCTGATAGGAAAAAAGGAGCAAACCACAACAGAGCACCCGCCAACCAACCACACTCATTGTTTAGTCATTAAAAAGCTCTACAAACATAAATCCAAATCCATTTTATCTGTAATCAAACTGAACGTTTATTGCATGAGGCATTCATTTCTACTCAGTCTAACATTTCACTACCTTAGAAGTTTTATCTGCTAAGTACTTAGTTTGGGAAACTTGACGTAAAAAAAAAAAATTAGAGTTTCACAATAAATTATGTCAAGCTTTTTCGAAAACAATTATTTGAAAACTTTGATAACAGCTCAGACCAATCTTACGGTTAGAGCATTTGATTTCTGATCTCATGGATTTTGTCGCTCGAAATGACGAACAATGTCAGATAGAACTTCGTAATTCTTAGGTCGCAGTTTATTTTATGCAAACAGGTTAATTGATCAGACTGAGCTTTGGGGGCGTTTGCGATACTGAAAACTTGGAGGACAAAATTGGCAGCGTACCAAGGAGGAACAGCCTTGTTCTGTATACTAAGAGTCAAATGACCGTGTATTGAATTCTAACAAAAATTAAGGTTAGTCGTGTAAGACCCGATTGACATAATTAATTTTGCTTCATTTAGGAAGAGGGTGTTGATACCGTCTGTCACGGCCAGCTGAGACGGTTACAACATTAGAGCTGAAAGATTGAGATGTTCGATAAAAATTCTCCACACCCGGGGATCAGACCCGAGTCTCCTGAGTGCGAGGGAAAAGAAACAATCTGTTACACCACGGACGCCAGATTTGTGTGTTGGTCAGCTTCTTTAATCTTTCAGAATAAGTTTGGTAAGAGTTTTACGACACTTGCAACTCAACTATAGGAAATATAAACTCATGTTTTTGAGTTTAGGCTTAGTAAGAATTTTATGTCACTTGCAACACAAACAGGTCTTAGAAGACTAGCTCTGAATATTAGAAGCGTTACTAGAGAGTAATATACAAAGAAAAGGAAGAGGGATAGGGACGATAAATTAATGTTCAATAGGAAAGAAGGAACAAACCACACCAGAGCATCTGCCGACTACCCACTGTGTGAGAATATAAGAAGACATGTTGCGAAACTGCATAATTATTATGTTTGATCCTCCACTTTCAATACTATAAGGTCATTTAAACAGTGAGACTACCAAATCTAACGTTCACCTCCGATAGAACCGAGCCAAGTACTAAATAGGTGGAGAAACTTAAAACTTCTAAAACCAACCCAATTTCAGAGCACGATACCAACCGAGCTAATGGCGTGCTCGAAATTTAAAGGAAAGAGACAAAGATTAACAAGATAAAGGCCAATTGATGCTATGAAAAACTACAACTTTTGTTTGCTTGTTTGTGTGTTTGGTTTTTAAAGATATAATAAATTGTTGTTTATTTGTTTGAGTGAAGAGAAGCCATGACGGCCAATTGGTGAAGGGAAATGGGAAGCTTTGTTTTTATTTGAGAAACGCAGCGAATATTTAAAAATATAGATCTAGATACATTGAGCCCCCATCGACACAATTTAACTTAAGATCACCTAGAAGGTGGGCTTTGAACGTGCCTGTAAGGATCAACCCAGGCTGATGTGGATACAACCAAACGCCAAGATCGTGGTCATTTAGTGGAGAAAAGAAAAGAAACATCAAAAGGAAAGGTAGCGTCAGAAGTCAAACGATTAGGCTGAAGGACCAGTAAACATGAGCTTGCAGTTTCCGGGGTTCGAGGCCCAGATCGGCTCAACGTTGTGTCCTAGGGAAAAGCATTAGAATGAATTTCCCCTTTTGTCTCGGTTCTGCCGGAGATGGACGTTAAATTCGGAGGTCCTGCCTCTTGAATAATCTTACGGTGTTGCAAAGGGTGTTAAGCACAGAGACAGTCAGGATAGCTTGATTGCTAAACAGAGTGTGGAGAGAGAGAGAGAGAGAGAGAGAGAGAGAGAGAGAGAGAGA
>NW_004797731.1:599587-600634 GCF_000002075.1 Aplysia californica | reverse complement strand
ACAGACAGACAGACAGACAGTCAGACAGACAGACAGACAGACAGACAGACAGACAGACAGAGACAGACTGACGGATGGACAGAGTGGGAAGACACGATGAACAGACAGACAGGCAGACAGACAGAGAACGTAAAACAACAATCTAAAGCTCTTTGAAGCCTCGTTAAACTTAAAGACAAAATCAGTTTTTTTTTAAATTAATTAATTTTTAAAAAAGAAAAAAACTCTGTAAGATGAATTCATATTATATCAGATCTGTATTTGTTTCCAAAGAGAGGCCAAAACAATCATATGATAAATACTTTTCACACGGTTCGTCATAGCCACATAAAGTTATTGACAAGGAACACTTTGACGTAAGTATCATTTGTAGCTATAACATTTTGTAACACATATTGATGTTAATGAAGATAATATATATATACATATTATTATGTATATGTACAGTGCTGCAGACTCGTACACAAAACACACACAAAGTTATATACACAAACGTAATAATGATTATATATATATAATTTGTGTGCATGCATACGTGTGTGTATCACTGTACATATACTTGTAAAAGTATGTTTGTGCATTTGCTCGTGTGTTCAGTACCGTAATATGATTCTTTGTGTGTACAGTACAATATAATATAATATAATATAATATAGACATCCGTGTGTACAGTACGTGGTGGCAAAGTTCAGTGTGTACAATAGAGACGTCCGTATGCACAATAAGTACAGTGTAAACGTCTGAATGCACAGTGTAACAGACTTCTCCATGTTCAGTGCAACAATAAAAATATTATAACACACCCGTGACCATGGCAGGAGCCAGGTGGCCATTTTCATCATCGCTGGGAGAACTTCCAGCAACTCTCTCGTTCACTATTAATGGGATGCTGTTGTGTTTTGTTATAAACGATGACGGCAGGCAGCGTAATAATATATCGTCGGTACCGGTAAGCTGTTTAAATGTTGTAAACTCAGAAAGAATAGGTTTTCCTGAGACAGAGAGAGAGAGACAGAGAGAAATAGAGAGAGTGAAAGAGAGAGAGAG
>NW_004797731.1:595999-598623 GCF_000002075.1 Aplysia californica | reverse complement strand
ACACACACACACACACACATAAACACACACACGCACACACACACACACACACACACACACACACACACATAAGCTCACGCATGCATGCATGTTAGTGACGAGAAAAAAAATAAACTGAAAAGGGATGAGAAAAACAATGAGGAACAAGATGAAAATTTACGAGACGGCAGCAGACGAAATGAAAAGACACGAAATGCATTGAGGCACGATTAGATAATATTTCAGAAATGCACTACAAAGCATTAAAACAAAATTTAAAAATAGACAACTGCAAAAAACACAATTTTTTATTTACCTTTAGAGGCTCGAGCAATATCCAGTGAATGAAAGCACGTGTTCGTGGGTGAAAAAATTTTGTGTAACATTTGTCCATTGAGACCGATAACTGGGGCGTTATGTACAGAGTGAAACAATACATTGGTGATAAATAACAACTTCTGACGTGGGAGCATTTCGTGAGCTACTGCTAGGGTACAGTGATATAGGCGCTCATAGGAATATACGTGGTCACTGTATAGGTACGTAAAATACCCCTTTCAACACCTGACCTTTGTGTAGGTAAAATACAACACCTAGCCTTCTCGGAAAAGGGCGATAAGAGTCGGCTTCGGCCGCCATTTGGGCAAAATCAAAATTAATTCCAACCAAACTGAAAACGTTTAATGTTCCCTGCCTGCTTAAATGACCTTATGCAGTTGCCGGCAACGTAAAACACTTACCAAAAACAAAATTTAAATTTAAAAAAAAGAGTGGTTTATCTATTGGTTTCGTTGGCCACAGCAGAAGCCACAAGTCATCTTAACATCTATTTTTGCTGTTTTGCTGGAGCAATAAATATTCTCCTCTACAGATGTATTGGACATCGTCAGACATTGACGGACGAGCTATAATATTTTCTCCACTTCAGGTATACATTTACTAGCACTACCAAGGTGGTGTCTGTAGTTTAGTGGTTACTAGGCTACGGGACTCGTTATCGTGAGATTGCAGGTTCGGGATTTTAGGCTCAGCTAAGTCCGATGTTGTGACTTTAGGGAAGGTACTTTACACGAATTTTCCCTCTTGTCTCGGTCTTTTCGAAGCGGAATTGGTTGATTAATTCGGGGCCTTGAAAAGGGCATCAATTCTATAATGATGTAGTCATTTCGATGGGCCGTGGCAATCACCCTGACTGGCAGTCGAAGGCATTATTTAATGGATCTTTATTTAATTCCCCGTTTAACCCTATCCGTACGCCCTGGGGTCATTTTGTACCCCCCTCCCCCCCGGGGTGTATTCTTCACATTTTCCAATACTTCTAGAGCGAAAATCTCTTTGAAACTTTCAGTATTTCTCAAAAAATCATTTTTACAGACTGCTATGCAAAGCGTACGGATCGGATCAACTAGAAAATTTCCTCTTTGGAAAGTGGTGGCACAGAGTTCCCCACGTCGTATGGATACGATAGTAAAACACGGATAGGGTTAAGACAAAAACTGCTGGGCGGTACGAAAGTTCCAGCCTCTTTAAGATAGCAAAAGTGGGCGTTGGCTATAAAAAAGATTGACAGGCACTGATCTTTCTCTCTAGCGGTTATTTTGGAAGATTTTCTCAGGTGGGAATCGGCATGAAATTCCTAGCTCAAATGTTTCTGAGAACAGAAAATCCTATTATATGAGAGTCTTTCAAACAAAAGTTAAAAAACAAATGCATGCTGAATAGTATAAGTGTAATGCCTGTTTCTAAACTGAAAGGTCATTCAAGAAGCGGAATCTCCGAATTTCACGCCCGTCTCCAATAGGACCGAGTCAAATAGATGGAGAGCCATAGCAACTCCCCCAAAACAACCCATGGCCAGAGCGTCCAGTTGGAGATTCAAACCAGAGCCGTCCACTCCACAGCTATGATACCAGTTGAGCTAAAGGCGCACCATCAAACAGGGGTCAGACCACTCGTATTCTCATGGCTGCATAACATGAACTGTACATAATATAGCTATATTTTCAGGATACAATCAAAGCCCGCGTCATTCTTTTCGGGAACATTCTACTGAGACTGCCTGGAGTCGAGGAGGATGATTGTCTACTACCCCCCTCCCAC
This sequence comes from Aplysia californica, assembly GCF_000002075.1. Classification (NCBI taxonomy): domain Eukaryota; kingdom Metazoa; phylum Mollusca; class Gastropoda; order Aplysiida; family Aplysiidae; genus Aplysia; species Aplysia californica. The sequence goes on along the minus strand of NW_004797731.1, from coordinate 596,544 downwards.
CCCCACCCCTAAAAAACAAACAAAAAATCCCCCACCCACATATTTTTTTTTAATCGATACAATTCAGACCATTTGAGGGCGGGCTGCTTCAACCCTGCGGAGAGTGGGACACACAATATCTCATCTGACAGACAAAGATACATGAACTTGGTAGTTTTTAGGGTTTTTAAAAATCTCACTTGAAAATTGAACTCACATCCCCTGCCTGCAACAGCAATAGAGCTTAGCACTACACCACAGATGACTGTGTTGATCGACCCTGATCCATCCGACGAACTGGCAGTTGTTTACAAAAACAAAATAACATTAACAGTAGATGCAACCCTTCTACGATCATACGGTACTCGATACAATATCCGATATGAAAGAATTGCTATGTACAATCCCCCTGCCAAGACAAAAACAATGATAATGATAATAAAAATGACAATAATAACCAAATAATAGATTTAAAAAATCATCATTATAACAATTATTGTCACCATAAGTATCTTAGATAAAATTCTAAAATAATAACGATAATAATAATGGTGATGATGATGATA
>NW_004797731.1:588367-594141 GCF_000002075.1 Aplysia californica | reverse complement strand
CACACACACACACACACACACACAATAATATACAAACAACTTCACTTCCTCAAAACAAAAAATAACCACCACCACCCCCCCAAACCAAGACAACAACCGGATGAAATATGAAAAACAATTAAAACAAAAGCAAGGGGGAAGAACCCCTCCCCCTCCCGATCCCGGGCACGCAAACACACTCTAAATGCCAGCTGTTTTGTTGTGCTTTAACAATTAAAAGAAGGAGAGACAAGGACGATAGATGGTCAATGGGAAAGAAGGAACAAACCACATGAGATCACCCGCCAACATTCCGTTTGAGACAGGGACACTAACAAACAAGATGTAGTAGGAGCAAAGCAGACCGAGAGCCTTTATAGCAATAGATAAGAGAACCACTAGATTCAGTAGTGTGTCGTCGGAACAGATTGGGGCGAAAAACCTACCTGCCCACCCCCTCCTCCCCCATCCCACCCTTTTCCCATCCAGAACTTCAAAGAAACCCACGCCAGCGAAGCGAAGCATACAAAAGGATTGCACCTGAAAAAGGGTTTAACAGCCCTTAATTCACTTTTTGATCATGTCAAACAGCCCTTAATTCACTTTTTGATCATGTCAAACAGCCCTTGAACGTTTTTCAACGTACATGCGAAACTTTTCAATTGCTTGTAGGCGTACACATTGTTAATTTCGCTTTTTGAAAATTTAAAAAGCTATTTCTGGAACTGAAAGGACCTTTGAAGTTGGACCTAACTATACAACACACACCAGCCCCCTTTTCCAAGCTCCTCTGCCTACCCCCTCCACCCCCACCCCCCCGGCTTCTAATGTAAGGAAGTCATACCGTGTTTGTCATTGAAAAGGCCTCCAGCTGTACTCCATTCTGCATGTCTACGTAGTATTTATCTATGTACCTATTTACGTATCTATCTATGTATTTATGTTATATAATATGCACATATTATTCTATGTATCTATGTATCTATGTTATCTATGTATCTATTTGCGTATTTATGTTATATAATATGCATCTATGTACCCTGTATATCTATCTACGTACCTGTTATTTATATATCTACGTTTCTACCTATCTACGTACCTATCCATCTATGAACTTATGCTTGATGTGCATCTATCAATCTATCTACGTATCTTATGTATCTACGAGGGGGTTCAATAAGTCTTTGATCTGGGAACGAAGAAATCATGGTAGAGCAATGGAATTTCGCCAGCCTTTACACAACTTCTTTGGAAAACACCATGCACATTTTGGGGGAAATCTGACAAACAATAAGGCACCGGTCAACGTGTTCAATGAAGCACTGAACAAAACGTTTGTTTTTCTTTGCTGAAGCAAAGCCATGGAGTCAGTTGAATTTCGCTCAGTTATCAAGTTTTCACACTTGCTAGGAAAATCCCCTTCAGACACATTTCAGGAAATGGCCCTAGTTTATGGTGACAAATGTCCTCGTTATAATATAGTACTGTGCTTACTGGGTAAGAAAATTCAAATCTGGATTCATGTCGGTGAAGATCATGAAGGGCGCCCATCCTTTGTGGTAACTGAAAAGAATGTATCCAAGATGAAGAAATTGGTTCTACAAGACCGAGTATAACTGTTAAACAGCTATCAAGTGAAACGAGAATCAGTGTACGGTCAATTGAAACGATTCTCCAAGGCCATTTCACACGATTAAGGTGTCTGCTCGGAGCGTACCCCGCCTTTTGACAAGTGAGCAAAAGAAGTAGAGGAATGAGTTCTGCAAAACTCTCCTTCGAAATGAATCCAATGACACGAATCTCTCTTTAAAACATGTTGACTATGGATGAAACATAGATTTATCATTTTGATCCAGAACAAGAAATGTCCTTCATGCAATGGAAAACCCCTTCTTCCCCCTCACCAAAGAAGGCAAAGGTAACACTGTCAAGTGGAAAGGTCATGCTGTCGTGTTTCTGGGATTGTGAAGGTATCATCATGACTGACTACCTGGAAAATGGAAAAACAGTCAGAGGAGACTACTACTCGGGTTTGCTGATAAAATTGTGGTCCGAATTGGTGAGAAAAAGGCGCGGAGAACTCCGTAATGGGGTCCTCCTAGTGCATGACAACGCCCCTGCGCAGAGTGCACAACAAGCAGTCCAGACTAAAGGAACATTGCAGCTTTGAAATCTTGCCACGCCCAGCTTATTCACCAGGCCTAACCTCCTCAGACTTTTTTTTTTCTGTTTCCTAATCTAAATTTTAAAATTCACTCGACGGACGTCGTTTCCATGACGAGGACGCCAGTGAAGCTGTAGAAGACTGGTTAGGGGCCTATTCTGGGTCTTTCTTTTTCTCAAGGACTTTTGAAGGCCAAAGAGAGGTGGCAGAATGCGTTACTCTGCATGGTGACTATGTAGAGAAATAAAGTACGTGTGCCAAGCTGCAAAGCTCTATCATTATTCCTTCATATTAAGAAAAAAGACTTCTTGATCCCCTCGTATGTATCTGCATGTATATATCTATCATCTAACTATGAATTTGTCTACGTATCTACATGTGTAACGTTATATCTATGCATTCTGTCTATTCATCACAGAACAATACATAAGGTAACGAACGACGTACAAAATCAGCTCAATTATATCACACAATCTTTTTTGACAGGTTACACAAAATAATAACATATGCGTATCATCAATCCCTTAACTAAACCACCAACATACTACTGTACTCCCCTGCTGTCAAACTGACTACTAAACGACCGTAAATACTTTAGGTCCTAATCGTCCCAATTCAAATTATTCAGGAGGCAGACTGCTTTGACCTGGCCTTTCTGGGTAACTCCACACAAAGTGAGATACAACATCATTCATGCACTCATGGGCTTTCACAAATGTATCTTTCATTCATGAAGTTATCGTGCCTACTATGATATAATACAGGATAATAATCAGATCTGCCCTGTGCTGGAACGTAGTAGGGAAACAAATAAACGTACCATGTTACGTGTACTATGTTTTTTTCATATAACGTACAATGTTTTAATAACTAGAGCATTTAACGTACAATCTTTTTTAAAATATTACATACAATGTTTTCATATTACGTGTACAATGTAAGCGCATCATGACAATTCAATGAAAGAACCATAGAATACAACAAGTGAATAAATGAGTTAATCCAATGTAAAGAATCTGTACAGTTTTGTTTCAGCTTTCGCTATAAACTCGTTTTCTCCGAGACACTGTTCGCCGATGAATCCGACTCCTCGCCGTCGAGGGACGGGTAATGACAAACGTCTTTAAACTCCTCCTCATCAACCCCATTCCTCTCATCCTTCCCTCCCATCCTCTTTGCTTTCATGTTTCCTTTCCCTTTCCCACTAGCCTCACCGCCGTCGCGAACATCGTCGTGATCGGGAAATCCCGGGTCCTGTTCGGGAAAACCCGGATCCTGCTCGGGAAAGCCTGTGTCCTGATCGTGAAATCCCGATTCGGCGCTCTCCTCGTCCGAGTCTGTGCGCTCGTGCAGGCAGCACCGGACGCCGTCGTCGCGACGTAGCTCGTCCAGATCGTTGCCCACCTCGAGGTCGATGATTGGCTGAGCCAGGAGGAACTCGTCTCCTGATTGGAGGTTGAGAGCCTCCAGGATATCATGATGCTCCTTGCCTTTGTGGAGGAGACGCGGCGGGGAGGGTCCGGCGCTGACGGGGGTGGGAGGTAAATTCTCGTCGTATTCCTCCTCATCGTCCTCCTCGTCAGACACGCTGGTCTTGGTGCTGACCATGTGCTGGTTCACGGCCTCCTCATCCTCGTATTCTTCTTCCTCCTCTACAAACTCCTCTTCGGGTTCCTCCGCGTCCTCGGTGATCGCCCCGAGTTTGGGCGCTGTGTGAGATTTAGAAACGGGCGGCCGGAAGTTGTTGGCCGTGCTCAAAAGCTGCGTGCGCAGGGGCAAAATAGACCCGGTTTTGGGAAGCGAGTTAGTGCGCTGCAAGACGAGACGAGAGTTTTGTTTCCGAATTTTCTCACGCTGAAATTCTTTGAGGGCGAAGCTGAGCTTTTCGTGCAGCTGTAAAGCCATGGCTTTAGCCTTAGCCTCGTTTTTGCACAACACGGCGTGACATCGCAATTCCATCTTCATCTTCCGGCCCTCGTGCCGGTACACCCAGACGAAAAGTTTTGGGTAGTCCGGATGAGCGATGCAGTAAGAGATGCGATGTGCTCGGTACTCCGTCAGCCCTTGCTCCTTTGTGTAGGCCTTCATGCCGGACCCAGTGATGACGACCTTCATCTCGATGCCCGGGTGTTCGCTGCGCATGTAATTGCTCCAGATCACGGCAGCCGCCTTGTCCACGCAACCTTCACCTTTCATCAAGGCCGTCTGAACGTTGCCTAGGTAACGCACCTTATGCGTGGGGTCCTGTTCGCTGATGTTGAGATTTTTTCGCCAACCGAAGATATTCATGATGGCGGCGTTATGATTTGTCTTCCCTTCTAGAATACCACAAAAATAACCAACTTGGGAGTGAAAAGAGAGGGCAAAAAACACCTCAACCTCAAACGAAACAAATTAAACTATCAACTGGCGATATCTATGAGGTCGCTTTGTCCGCGTCAGAAAACTGCTCTGGGATGAGAAGCAAAGTCTGCGTGTACGTTGTCACAGTGGAAAGGGAGAAAAACAAATAAGTACCTCCTTCACCTCAGGACACAGTCAAGAGTTCAGTATGTAAACACAAGAGGCGTGCCAAGCAACGTCTTCTGATGCACACAAAATCCAGTGACGAAGTTCACAGTTCCTAGTAAGCTGAGCGACCTCAGAGTACACATTCTTCCTGTCCTAGTCAATGATCGTTGGTACAGTCTTCGCTACTTCAATCCGCATAAACGATACAATCTGAAAAGAAAGAGACAGAAAGGAAAACAATTGTTATTTTCTTTTTCAAACTGGCAATAACATGGTTTGTTTAAGTAAAGAGAAGCACATCAACACAATAAAGACTGTCATTTTGTGCTGGGAAAGAAGGGAATCGGCATGAATGAAATTCGAAACATGATTTTCAAAGAAAACATCAAGAAAGTGACAAACACAAACGACCACAAAATGACCTACGTCACAACACTTCCATTTGTGATCAGGCTGAATCAATTTCAGACTCTATTCTGCTCACCAGATACGTCACACGTTTCAATGCTAAAAAGGTTTGGTACATGGAAAGATACTTTTTTTAAAAACCCCAACAAAACCCTACTTTTTTAACCGAGGGAGACATCTTGAAAAAAATTTTTTTTTTAAACGTGCAGTGGTCAGCAAGCTCCTTCTGTTGAGTACATTTTCAACAAAATTAAATATTATTACATCAAAATTTTACACTGCACAGCCTATTCAGGATGATTTGAAAACACTCAAGAAAAAACAAAACAACAACAACAACCCTGCAGAATCCTATCAGGGATCAAACCCTTAAGCGTCGGACGACAAGGCTCGGGTCTTAACCAGTACACAAGGACAATGAACCGCAAGCTGGGAGTGATGTTACAGCATGAAGACAAAGACAACACAAATGAGATTCAGTCTAGAAGAAAAAAACATAGATGAAGTCTATTATTTTTAAAAAGGGCCAATTTTATCAGCGGAGCTGAATTGCGACGGCACATTTGATTACAGACAGCACCTAAACATCTGAAGAGAAGATTGCAGGGTTGGATAGGAGGCGATCAATAAATTCACGTGCGCGCATGCGTGTGTGCGTGTGTGTGTGTATGTGTGTGTGTGAGTGTGTGTGTGTGTGTGTGTGTGTGTGTGT
>NW_004797731.1:585234-586552 GCF_000002075.1 Aplysia californica | reverse complement strand
CCCCCCCCCTTCCAAGATTCAAACCTTTGACTCAATGGAGAATTATTTCCACTTTCCACCAATACTTCATCATAAACATTCCAAAAACAACATTCAACTTGGTTTATTTTAGTCTGAGTTAAAGAAAAAAAAACCCCAGAACATCGACACAATAACGGACATTTATGGCTAGGAAAGAGCAAGGCAGGGACACCTCAGGGAAAGAAAAGAAGCGCAAGATTAATTACCAGGGGCACCCCCTCAACCTCCCGTTCCTGTGGTGATTTTTGATTGATTGAGTAGATGTTTTACGGCACTATTGACTCAATGCTCCTGTGGCGAAACGGCTCGACTTTTCGCCAAGCACGCAGAAGAAATGAGTTTGACTCCTCTTTGGGGACATGAAGATAAGTCGATTTTATTTAACAATCTATTGTTGTTCCAAAATTATTTTTTTTCTGCAATATGATACCGTACAGAGCCTGCCGCGTACAGTACCTAAATTATGTCGAAGCTGGCGTAAAACGTTTGCAATTAATTTAATTAAAATCACGAAGACCAAACTCAGCGATAATTGAAGGAAGAGTCACACCCATCTCAATTTCCTGCCATCTCCCAGGGTGCGATATACAACAACACAATGCCTTCTATTTATTATCAATCACCGGGGGGTAAACTAGCCACCACAGCGTCGCAGCACAGACCAGTGGGTGGGGCGGGTCAAGCTAAGGCCAAGGACACAGGCACTCCAAAACAAAAGAAAAAAAAGAAAGAGAGAGGAATACACATTCATTCGTTCAGTCGAATCATATCGATCAGACCAGGACTGACACTCTACATTAATTATTGAGAATGTATACATAAGACTTATGACTGTAAATTGTAACATTATAATCAACATCATCATCATCATCATCATCATCATCATCATCATCATCGTTGCTGTAAGTGCAGTAAGAAAAAAAACAACTAAAAGTTGATCGAGACTTCAGTTTGTCAAGTTTTGACATTATAGAATAATTATGTTCAACATTTCGTTCTATATCATAATCGTCATCATCCACCCTCATCATCACAACGACGTATCGGTGGCACCTTAGAATCAGCAGGCTTGGAATGGATTTCACTACCTTAACAAATTCTGCAAAATCTGACCGGAGAGCACTCTGCTTTCTAGTCCAGTGAGGAAATAAGGTGTCAGTGAGGCAAGCGGTCAGAAGGTTGGGGGTGACAAAATAAAATGGACAACACAAGAAATTACGTCGCCCGTTGCGGAAATAAATAACGCTGGGAGATGACCAAGGGAGGGAGGGAGAGAGAGAGGGGGAGAGAGAGAGAG
>NW_004797731.1:582143-583799 GCF_000002075.1 Aplysia californica | reverse complement strand
CCCCACCACCACTACTCTAAACTAAATAGCCTTTCAGTTTTAGTAAGCGTTTTATTTCGGCACTTGCAGCACAATTAGGTCATATTACAAGCGCTGAAGATTAGAGGTGTTGCACGCAAGTGACGAGCACAAAAGGGAAGGATGAGGGTCAAGGACGACAATTGTTTGACAGGCACACTATAGCACCAGCCAACCACCCGCACATTAAATAGTCAAAGTTGTGTCGACAAGGAAAGAGACACTAACTGATCTCTCATCTTTTTTTCTGTTTTGAAAACAATGGGAAAGTTTAAAGAGAGAAAACGAGAAGACTGGTTTTAATCTGATGTTCTTGTAGAGATACTTGTTCTTCTGTTTTGCGATTTTCCTTTCACAACCTGGTAGTTTAGTTTTCATTTTAGTAAGAGTTTTACAGCGCTTGAAACAAAAAAGGACATATAAGTGACAACGTTTAGACGTGTTACACGGCAGAGAGCAATATACAAAGGAAAGGAGGAGGCGAGATAACGACAACAGATGATTGAAATGAAAAAAGGAGCAAACCACACCAGAGCACCAGCCAACCACCCACACCATTCGATCAAGCAGATTTTCACATGCGATATTTTGTCTCTACCATTCGGCAACTTTCCATCAACAGCCCCAGATGTCCTGAAAAGGTCGAGGTGGGCGAGGCTCAAAAAGAACAAGTCATGATCCCATCGACTTGACCTATGCTCTGCCCCCCTGTTTGTTCGAGGTAAATGAGAAACACATCGACTTTGGACTTTTGAGTAAGGACAAGAACATTGATACAGTAACGATCATTCAGTGCTGCAAAAGAGCAAAACTTAATTAACAGAATCAACATGGGGAAATGGAGGAGGAGGGGGGGGGATAGGTGTATGACATACCAGTGGTGTCCTTCAACTACGGAATGACATCTCGGCAATACAATGGCAACTTAGTGCGTGGGGAAAACGCTGGAGAGACAGACATACGAAACTGAGGGAGACTAAAGAAGTAGGACCTGTGGCTGATCTCTTTGTATAGTACTGATTAATTGTCATCGTAATTGTAGATGTTTGACATCACAATCGACTCAATGTAGAGTATTTAGGAGGAGGGTTGCTTCCATCCTGTTTGTTATGGCAAACCCGGGATAAAACGGATACAAAGTGTCAGGTAGAAACAACATGGGGGGTGGGAAATAAGCTAATAGAGTTGATAAGGGCGCTGATTCTATAATGTTCCACCATTTCAGCATTTTACCCTTACAATAACGTTTAAAGCATACCTCCGCCGGTTTCTCCGCAACACCGAGTCCATAGACTTTATGCATGCTGAAGGCGGTGGTAATCCAGCTGGTGATGGTGTCCGGAGCTTGAGTTTTGATGACAGAAAACCCGTTTTCGCTAAAAGAGGGAGGAGAAGAGGAGCCTGTCATCATCGGGTGTCTTCGATTTTGTTTAACTATGTGTATTTACAGCGCTTGTAACACAATTAGGTCATATATAGTACAAGTGCCGAAAATTAGAGGTGTTACAAGAGAGTAACAAACACAAAAGAGAAGGAGGACGATAGACGTGAGATAGGAAAGAAGGATCAAACCACCAACCAACAACAAGTACATAGAGAAGAAATTAATAATATTAACAACAACAACATCTAATAATA
>NW_004797731.1:580106-582043 GCF_000002075.1 Aplysia californica | reverse complement strand
GGGGGGAGGGGGGGGGCGAAGGACATATCAGTGGCGTCCTTCAATCGCCAGCCGACATCTCGACAAAACAACTACTACTTAAGTGCGTGGGAAAAACGAATGGAGAGACAGACATACGAAGTAGGGAGAGCCCAAAGAAACAGGACCTACCAATGAGGCTCTCTGTATAGTAAGGATTTGTCAGTGTTGTTGTAATTGTGGACGTTTTGCACCTCCACATACCCAATTTATATCACTGAAGAAGATGGCTGTTTGTACTCTGTCTTTGAGTTTGAATTAGAGAAGCACATCGACACAACAACGGTCATTTTGTGCCAGGGAGAAGAAAATAGATTGACCGAAGCCACAGAGGGAAACAAAGAGGTAGGACCTACGAATGGCGCTCTTTAACTACCCGCTCACTCCGCTCACCCATTCAGTTATGGTGTACCCAGGGTAAATAGAACACAAAAGTGCCAGCAGACAGACGAGGTACTCAATAAAAATTCCCCTCACACGGAAATCAAACTCAAGTCGTCAGCTTCAAACAGCCAATCTCCTAACTGCTACACTACAAAAGCAGGTCCCAAACAACGAAACCAAATAAAAACAGAAAAACAACTAAAGAACCGAAAATTCAGAAAACAAGGCTAGTTCAGTTTAAATTTTAGGAGTTTTACTGCACTTGCAACGCACATGGGTCATAATATAAGAGCTGAAGATCAGACGTATTACTAGAGAGTAATATAAAAAAGAAAAGAAGAAGGAAAGACAAGGACGATAGACGTTTGATAGGAACGGAGGAGTAAGCCACACCAGAGCAGTGCCCGCTAACCATCTACAAAAACAAGCGACTCTTTTTTTCCCCCTCAAACGTAGAGGACATTCATCAAGGAGGAGCGATGCATTCGTAAGCCGCCTGTAGAATCCCCACAAGCCAGCTCACCACAAACAACCTTATCAAAAAGGACACGACATTAATTGGACGCGCGCAAACGTATTGCGCAAACAACTGCCAAAGGTCACTTAGGGTCGGTCAAGCACAGGGTGAAAGGTCAAGGTGATACATCTGGCCATTTGACTAGGTCGTATCCTGCAGAAATAACTTTGATTTAGTTTTAGTAGGCGTTTTACCGCACTTGCAAGACAACTAGGCCATTTAAGTGCAGAAGGTTGGTGATGTTCCTTCAGATATGCATACAAAGGAGAAAAAAAAGGAGAGATAATGACGATAGATATTAATTTTAAAAATATTGATAAGAAAGAAGGAGCAGTCCACATCAGAGCATCCGGGAACGATCCACTAGTGATACGTCTGGCCATTTACTGGGCCGTATTCTGCAGAAATGGCGGCCACTCAAGTCTGCCCGTAAACTCTCTGGTCTGCCACTGGGGAATGTGCAATAAGACTGAGGCATGGAGTACAGTGGAAAAAGGCCATGCAGACTGAAACAACGGTGTGAGGGGAAAAAGTAGGACCTACAAGTGGCACCCTCCAAACACTCGCGCGTCGTGTGTGTGTGTGTGTGTGTGTGTGTGTGTGTGTGTGTGTGTGTGTGTGTGTTTATATAGGTGCTTTTACGCCCCCATCTACACAATAATTTAGATCAATTTCAAGGTGGGCTTTGACCCCCTGCCTATCATGATATCAAAGTCAACCCGCACTGCGATGGATAAAATATCTCAGCAGAAAGATAGCGAGATACACGATAGGAAACCATCTCCCCGCGGGTAATCGAACTCGTGTCTTCTGCGTGCAAAGGCGAAACGCCGATCCGCAACATCACAAACGGCGGTCCCGGGGATGAGCGGGGATTGCAGAGGGTTTAAGTGACAGTGAACGAGGGTAACCCGAGCAGGTCTACTAACGTGACGCGCCTTCCCTCACGGTAATCTCCCTTTGAAATGAACCAAAAGAGACTTTAGTCAGCGCGATGCTTCTGTTTACATAAAACTCT
>NW_004797731.1:574404-576567 GCF_000002075.1 Aplysia californica | reverse complement strand
CTCTCTCTCTCTCTCTCTCTCTCTCTCTCTGTGATCAGTTTCGTTCGACAGATTCGCATCGTCTGCAAGCCCCGTGAACAAAGTCGGCTACAATGTTTACACCAATGGCTACGAAGGTCGTTCTAAACACAAGCGCCAACAGCGACATCTCGACATTTGGCCCCGACCTCGCATCAGTCACATCGCAGAAGGAGAGAGACAGAAAAAGAGAAAGGTGTCGTAATGACTTTTAAAAAAACCAACAACCTTCCTACGGCAAAAGCGCATTTAAATTACACAATGCTAGAATTCTAGCGTCTGCTGGAGACGAGGAAACGGCTATTTAGTGATAGGAAAGAACAAAACAAGCAGATGGACAAACGGACGGACAGAAAGACAGACAGACAGATGAACTGACAGACAGACAGACAGACAGACAGACAGACAGACAGACAGACAGACAGACAGACAGACACACAGACAGACAGACAGACAGACACACAGACGGATGGACGGGACAGTCAAACAGTAGACACATAACAACTATTGTGCTACACAGCCAACAACAAAGGTAAGTTTGTGAATTTCTCGAAAAATGATCCATGTGGTGGAATATAGCAGAAATTGGGAATCATATCTGCATGGATGAACATCCCTATCAACAATGTAAGGTTGCGTAAGACTGGGCCGCTAAGCTAATGGGGCGGGGAGTCTTAAATTCTCAACGCCCCCCCCCCCCTTTAGAAAAAACACACACAGAGAAATTAAAACCGAGTCATCTACCCTACATCATCGTGTGATACTATTTGACAACCGACCTTCGATTGTATTAGACACTGTTTTAGTTTTAGTAAGAGTTTTACGGCACTTGCAGCACACTAAGGTCATTTAAGTGCCGAAGTTTAGAGGTGTTACAAGAGAGTAACAAACACAAAAAAGGAGTGGAGATAGAGAGGATAGTTTTTTTTTAAATAAGAAAGAAGGAGCAAACCACACCAGGGAACCCGCCAACCACCCACTTATGACATTGTGTCTACCAAAAGTTCTAATTCTTTTGTTTACCGTACGCACGCCAGCCCAACTCAGATTTTTCCTGCAGCAAAAAATAGACAGCTCAATCTTTTTTCCTGTTAAAATTGTCTACACCCATAGAATTACCCCCCCCCCCCTTTTTTTTTTACACACAAAAAAACCACCCCTTTCTCCTCCCATTATTTTAAAACTCTTTTCCTCGCTCTCTGAAGATTCCCAACCTCAATCTTCTACTCATCCTCCGCGTCCTTTCATGTAACCAGTCGATATCATTCTAACCACCACCGAAAGATCTACAGCCTCGCCGTATCCGAGTACATGATGGGCCAATTTCCATTCACTTTAAACTGCTTTTGCTGATACACCGGGACATTTTTTTTCTTGGTGATCGGTATGTTCGACCATTTAATGTTTTCTCGCCCTCACAAACACAATTTACGTTTTTGGACGAGGTGAGCTACCAGGTCAGGCCTAACAAGGGCTGAGTGTTTTGTTTGAATAAAGAAAAACACATCCACAAAATGGCGCTGGAGACAAGAATGAACACTGTATGGTTTTCTCATAAGAAAAGGGAAGCATACGGCTGAGAAAAAGCGAGAATGACAGATGAAAAAAGAAAAGGGTTTAGTTAAGTTTAATTTAGTTTTAGTAACACTTTTACTTTACTACGGCATTTGTAACACAAACATGTCATTTGAGAGCCCAACATTGGAGATTTTATTCGTGAGTAACAAAAAACAACAACCAACAACAACAACAACAAAAAAGAAGAAGAAAAGAAAAATGAAAAGGAGAGATATTATGGGCGATAGATGTTTGAAACGAAAGAAGGAAAAAACCACACCAAAGCATCCGCCAACAAGTCACGGCCAAGAGAGAAAAAATAAAAGCAGGACCTACCGGTGAAGCACTCTAACCACTCGCTTGAACACCGTTTGAAGTTCAAGTTACACTGGTCTATAATTATGCAGACCACGCTTATGAAAGGATAGAAATCTACAGCAAGTCACTAGATCTATTATACTTTATACTAAACACCGTGCGCGTTTTCCAGGATACTACTGCAACGCGGTAACACCTCCAAGCTCCAAATCGCGAGCGCGTGGCTCTCTCTCTCTCTCTCTCTCTCTCTCTCTCTCTCTCTCTCTCTCT
>NW_004797731.1:571845-573440 GCF_000002075.1 Aplysia californica | reverse complement strand
AGAAGAAGAAGAAGAAGAAGAAGAAGAAGAAGAAGAAGAAGAAGAAGAAGAAGTAGAACACAAAAACAAAGAAAAGTAAAAGAAGAATAAGGAGGAGGAGGAGAAAAATGAGATTAAGAATAATAGGAAGTATCAGCGCAGTACAAATAAAAGATAACACTAATAAAGCAGTAATAGCCATTTGACACACAACCTTCTGCAGGACTTTCATCAAAGAAATGTTTGCCGACATGTCGAAGATTAGATCCAAACAATAGAGAAACCAGTTGTAACAGATTAATGAAGCGAGGGTTTTCATCCTTCAATGTACACAGGGACGACTCCCGAATCTTTAAGATCTTTTTCGCAAACAGGCAAAGGTCAGAACTGTTTTTCCTACCAAGACTGACAAATATCAAAAGGTGAGCGGTTAAAAAAAAAGAATTAATTGCTTGCTTCAGGTTGAAAAGTTACATTCACAGTGGGTTTTCTATTCAGCCACACACTGGGATCGGGAGCTTGTTTGAGTAAAGAGAAGCACACTGACCTGACACTAGAAAGATCATCTACAGCTGGGAAAAGGTAAGACCGACAAGCACACATACCAGAGAGAAAGAAAAGAAGCAGAGCCCAACAATGACACGTCATCCAACAACCATCACTGGGCCCAAAGTCAAAATCGAACTCACGTCTATTGCACGAACCGGCAAAGAGCCTGTAACCGCTACGATGGTGAGTGGTTAGCGGATGCTCTGGTGTGTTTTGCTCCTTCTTCCCTATCAAACATCTATCGTCTCCTTTTCTCATCCCCTTGTTTGTTTGTTACTCTCCTAAATGTTATTGTAACATCTTCAATTTTGCTTCAGCACTTATATGACCTGATAAAACGCCGTAAAACGCTTACAAATACAAACCAAATATATATTATATCGACGCAGATTCCTCTCGTAAACAAGTAAAGGATGCTGGAACGATGATGAATAAATCATGTGATAACAGACAACATGATCAAACACCGATAAACCTGCTTAGCCGAGCGGTGACCTCCGGGACTTGATAAAGAAGTACCCTACCCACCCCACTCCCTTTTTTCAAAACATATTCTTCTTTATCCTCCATGGAGCTAGAATTGCTTCTGGCACGAAACGCACCGACAAGGGATTGGACTTTGGTTACACCCTAAAAACTGCTTTGTCTAATCTGTACATATGAATTTATTACATTTCCTTTTTAACACCATCTTTTCAAGATCATCTAACTATTAACTTCCTTAGAAATCATCTATACATATTTCTATATTACATTTCCCTTTTAACATCATCTTTTCAAGATCATCTATTAACTTCCTTTGAAATCATCTAAATGCTTCTACTATATGAATTCTTTTAACTTATAATATCAACTTTTGCTTGTTCACTTTTGTCTGTCTGAGTTTAAGAAAAAAAATCAAGCTTATTAAACGTAATTTGCCAATATGCACAAAACTTTGCATAGCATTCCATTGGGATACCAATCAAACAAAAATGAGGATAGCACCACTTGTAGTCTTTTAACGGGGTCTAAAATCTCTCTCTCTCTCTCTCTCTCTCTCTCTCTCTCTCTCTCTCTCTCTCTCT
>NW_004797731.1:569214-571219 GCF_000002075.1 Aplysia californica | reverse complement strand
AAGGGTGACACATGTTTAATACTATGAACATAGGAACAAACCACACCAGAGCGCCCGCCAACGATCAACCAGAGAGACTCGCTGTAAGTCGGGCTGACATCCCAATCTTTATAAATTACCTATATTATATAAATAGTCTATTGAAACGTGTCTTCTATGACAAATCCTGTTTCTGTTTCTGTGTGTTTGTTTGTTTGTTTGGGTTGGTTGGTTGGTTGGTTGGTTGGTTGGTTGGTTGGTTGGTTGGTTGAGAAATTCATCGATAAAGGTATCTTAGTACAGGACAAAAAAGCAAGACAGGCAGAAAAACAGAAAAAGAGGGGGAAAGAAAAAAAAGGAAGAAAACTGCCAGTGGCGTCGTCCCTCCAATGGCCCCCAACCACCTTCAGACCGTGTGTCATACATCTTTCATTTTAATGACGAATCTCTCCCTACTTTAGCCCGGCGTCTGTGGTGTACCGTGCTCTTTCATGCAGCTTGCAGAGAACGTGAGTTCGATTTTCATCGAGTATCTCGCTGTGACTGCTGCAACGGTGTATCTCAATCAACTCCACTTGGCCCTGACAGACAAAGTTGAAGCAGCCAGCCTTTTAAGCGATCTCAGTTTTAACATTTTACATTATTTTAGTTTCTTCCTGCTGGGGATGTACTTAGTAGATTAAATCAGGAAGTAATGCATAAAATAAAACAGCAAAAGAGACCGTTGAAGCACAGATCGGAAAACAGTGAGGAAAAAAACACCCCAAAACAAACAAACAAAACCAAAAAAAACCCCCGACATTTCTCCAGACCTGAGACTGCTCTGCCCTGGAGCATGGTTCACAGGGCCACTGACCTCAAATCAGAAGGCGCGGCTATTAGGGGAAGTCTTAATGACTGTTCGGACTTGAAATCACATATCTCGAGTCGCCTGCGTTTTGACCAACAACGCTCTGTTCAAGAAAGTCGTATTTGTTTGTCTGAGTAAAGAAAAGCACGCCGACACAAAAACAGAAATTTAGTACAGGGGAACAACATAAAGATAGACAGGAACAACAGAAGAGAAAAACAGGTGTCAATTCTATCTGGAGCACCATCAAAACACTCACAAAAACAGTGTTAAAACTTTTTTCTAAAAACAGTCTTAGCGGGAGTTTTACGGCACTTAAAAAATAAGTCTTATTTTTAAAAAACGACGATCAGAC
This sequence comes from Aplysia californica, assembly GCF_000002075.1. Lineage (NCBI taxonomy): Eukaryota > Metazoa > Mollusca > Gastropoda > Aplysiida > Aplysiidae > Aplysia > Aplysia californica. Next base: position 570,035 of record NW_004797731.1, on the reverse strand, counting down.
GTGTAACTGAACAGTAACAGACAAAGAAAAGAAGGAGGAGAGATAAAAGCCTTAGATGTTCGATACGAAAAGAGAGCAAGCAAACCACGTCAAAGCACCCGCCAACCACCCAAACAAAACAAAAAAAAAGAATGATCTATCACAACAGCGTTTTTATTCACAAATGACATACACCGGCGTCTATAGTGTAACAGTCCCCCCTCCCATCCTTTTTTTTTTTTTTTTTGGAAAGTGTGGGGGGGGGGGGGTCTTTTTCCTTCTTTCATAGCTAACGATTTTAATATTTTGCCTTTTTCTAGCAGTGAGAAAGACGAGACCTATACTCGTACATCAAAACGTCACATAGACAAAAGTAAACCTAGTACTTGAAGTTTAACATACAATTATATTAGAAATGGAGAGTATTTAAGATAAGATATCCCAGGTGTCGTTCGCCTATCCATAACTATAATTGAATCTGTCTTTTGACATCAAGATAACATTATAATCTGGAGAAAGTCGTACTATTAAAGAAAGGTTAACATCATGCTTTCTTTTTTTTCTTTCTCCCTCCAGCACTCACATTCGAGATACTTGATACTAGGGCTTCCAGAATGCTTGTGGGATAAATCATCAATATACGTCAGAGAGTGAGAAATTGATCGGCTTTAAAAAGGACAGTGATTTATTTAGTTCTTTCTACTTCAAAGTCCTGGCTGTGTTAATCTCTCTGTCTGTCCGTCAATTCTTCTATGTCAGAGTGTCTATCTGTCTCTCTCTGTCTCTGTCTATCTATCTATCTATCTATCTATCTATCTATCTATCTATCTATCTATCTATCT
>NW_004797731.1:565535-567505 GCF_000002075.1 Aplysia californica | reverse complement strand
CTCTCTCTCTCCTACCCCCTCTCTCTGTCTCTCTCTCTCCCCGCCCAACCAATGATAATCCACTAGTACCGGCCCAGTTGACACAAAGTGTCACCCCCTCCTGCCAGATCATCCCTGGAATGCCGCCACGAACTCTCCTCCCCGTCCCCCTCCCCGCCCCTCGTCCCCGGGGCAAAAGGACGCGGGGGGGGGGGAGAAGGTGTACACACAGGTCAAAATACTTGCTGGGAGGAGAAAGAGGGGTGGGAGGGGAGTGGGGTGACGGAAGGAAGCGAGAAGGGGCACACCAAAGTCAATACACTGGCCGGGAGCGAGGGGTAGGGAGGGGGGGGTCGGAAGGAAAAGGGTGGGTATACACACCAGTCAATAGACGGACTATTGGGACATCACACGGATAAACCTGGTGGACCTCTGTGAGTGGGTGGTTGGCGGGTGCTCTGCTATGGTTTGCTGCTTCTTCTCCATCAAACACCTACCGTACTGACCTCTGCATCATTTTTTTTAAAATAGTTTTGGTAGAGGTTTTACAGCGCTCACAACTGCATAAGGTAATATGAGCGCCAGAATATTAGAGGTGTTACAAGAGAGTAACAAACATAAAAAAGAAGAAGGGGAGATTATAAGGACGATAGATGTTTGATTGGAAAAAAGGAGCAAACCACACCAGAGCACCCGCCAACCACACACCGCATCATTTTTGTGTTTGTTACTCTCTTGTAACACTTCTAATTTTCTGAACTTACAATGACCTAATTGTATTGCGAGTGGTGTTAAACTTACTAAAACTAAAACATATGAGAGAATAACCAATTTCAGATATACAGAAAGACTCACGAATGGGGGGAATAGGCAGAGTAATAAACAGAGACACAGTTTTAGTAAAAGTTTTGCAGCATTTGCAACACAATTAGGTCATATAAGAGTCAAAGATAAGAGATGTCACTAGACTGTAACATAAACAAAAAAGAACGACGAGATGTAAGGACGACAGAAGTCTGATTGGAATAAAGAAGGAGCAAACAGCACCAGAGCACCCGCCAACTGCGAGGCCAGATGGAAATAAAGCATGCCGCACTAGATAACACCTACCTACCACTCCAAAAGAAATTAAAGTAACCAACGTTGCATTTGTTTGCATATGCAAAAACAAGGAAACATAATACAGCAGTATTATCAACACGATAACAGCCCTGTAACAGCACCCCCAAAAAGAATCTAGAAAAACAACTAAATAGACAGAAACATTAGAACGAAAAACAAATAGGACCAGCTAATGTCACCCTCCAACCACCCACGCCAGTGTTCTAAGACAACAGAAGTCTTGTAAGAGACTGTGAAGAGTGCAGAAACCTTTGAGGTAGAGAGAAGGGGGGGAGAGAGAGGAGGGGGTTCAGGTGTGAAAGAGAGGGAGAGGGGAGGGAAGAGGGGAGGGAAGAGGAGAGGGGAGAGGAGAGGGGAGGGAGAGGGGAGAGGTTAAGGAGGAAAAGGCGGAAAGGGGGTGGGGTGGGGAGGGGAGTGCCAAAAGTGCAAACATACAGACGTCGCTCGCCAGGTCAGTTGACCAAATGATCCGCCGGTCCCTTACACAAGGACATTTCGTAATCTCGGTCATGCCACTTCCAGACAAATGTATCACACGGAGTGGTATGGCAGGCGTTGCGCCATTTCACGTTCAGTTGTCGCTTTCGCAGACTTCACGGCACTTTCGACGCAAATGTCAAAAATGTGCCAAAGATTAGAGGTATTACTAGAGAAAAAAAGGAGGAGAGGTATGGACAATAGATGTTTGATGAAAAATAAGGAACAAACCATAGCAGAGTGCCAGCTGATCACTCATGAGGAGAAATGAAGACGATAGATGTCCCTCCCTTTCACTTTCTCACTCTCTCTCTCTCACACACACACAAACACACACACACACACACAAACACACACACACATACACACACGCACACGCACACACACACTCA
>NW_004797731.1:561884-563106 GCF_000002075.1 Aplysia californica | reverse complement strand
AGAGAGAGAGAGAGACCCACCACAAATTCAGTTACACAAAAAAAGGAGTAGAGATAAGGACAAGAGATGTTTGATATGAAAGGGCGAGCAAACCACACCACAGCGCCCGCCAACCACCCACCCAGGCAGAACAGAGAAACAAGACAGACAAACTTTTAACAACATTGGTAAATTAACAATGGAATGGAAAGACCTACCAGTGGAGCCCTCCAAACATCCGCTAGTCGGCGTTGTTTCAATGTTTCCTGAAAATAGAAAATAAGAACTCATTTTAGGACACTTGATCACTCATCCCTCTAAAATGTTGACAAGTGAATAAGAACGAGGGAGGGGTGGAAACAAATGACGGAAAGTAGAGAAGAAGATGAATCTACAAGTGGCGCCCTTTATACTCACCAAAAAGCTGAGTTTCTTACTTGATCTAGCTTATGTGTTGTTTGTTTTTGGTTAATTTATTTCTTAGTTCATTCCTTCTTTTGCGTGTTTGTGTATGAGTATGCATTTATTATTTTTTCGGGGGGGGGGGGGGGGTGAAACATTAAGCTCAAACCAAAATAGGCGTTATTTTATTCTCAGTGCGGAGTTAATTCTCACATAAAGACGTAGAGGACATAAAATAATATGTCTGATCAGCAGCAGAGACCAAAGGGCAATGTTAAGACACGTTTTGAAACGTCATCCGCTAATCAGAAATAAGAATTTGCATAATAATTATATTGCATGTGCGTGTCTTGTTGCCTGCCTTTTTAGGTCTCAGATAAATTGACCATACAGAATTTAAGAATCTGCATGAATAACAAAGTAATGCACCCCCTAACAGTACATTTTCAAGCGTTATTGAACAACCACAACGCACGATCTCGGGGATGTTTGTTTGTTTGAGTAAAGAGAAGCCAATATCGATTCAATAATGGTCATTAAGTGCTGAGAAAAAGTAGGACAGGCAGACCGAATGAACGGAGGGAAATTAAAGAAATAGAACCAAGCCGTGCCCTGCAGCCACACACAATCTCGGTGAACCTGGCAGTGACATACATACACGTTACACGTATTTAATTGTTTCTGGCGTTTCTGAAAAAGTTCACTGACCTGCAGGACAAACGTTATTTCAAAGATGGCAGGCGTAGAGAAGTGGGGAAAAGGTGGGAGATAAAGAGACAGTCAGACAGACAGACAGACAGAGAGACAGGCAGAGAGATGGAGAGAGAGAGAGAGAGAGAGA
>NW_004797731.1:559541-561601 GCF_000002075.1 Aplysia californica | reverse complement strand
GGCTGAGAGAAGAAGGAAGAGGGGTTCTTGATTTACCTCTCTAAGTTCATACAACCTCCAAGACAAAAAAAAACAGTATTATATTAGGAAGGTTTTTTTTAAATGTAACATAAATAAACGAAAGCAAATGATAGTTCACTAGCTGGGCCCCTTTAGAAAAAAACATTCCAAAAATGAGGTCATTCAAACACAATTTTGTGACCATAATCAGCGGAAAATCAAAGATACAGTACCTTTATTCGTTACCACAGCACCAAAAAATACTACAATCGATAAAAACAATTTCCCCTCCCTATAAATGAGAAAACGCTACCATAACCAGGTACAGGTGACACAGTACGCCGTAAAACTGACAAGACAGGAATGAAATTGGCGCTCTAGACAATGACAATTAAGATGAGTGTAAAGTTATGTCTAGTCAGTTATGAAAAACGAATGGAGGAAATCATATAACTATTATTATTACGAGCATCTCTCAAAATATCATAACGCGGGCGATGTAAAAAAAAAAAAATTGGATAGTGGAATGCAATGAAACTATCATTATTTATTATGTGAGGCAGGTGCAATGCCCTTAGGCTATGTTAAAGTTTTAAGTATCCGTTCTTTGTTCGAAGAGAATGGTTTTAATACAACCAGGATAATTTTTTGGGCTCTGTAGTAAAAATTTTCCGTCACTTTCACCGCAAATAGGACATTGAAATTCAGAAGATTAGAGGTGTCACTTGACGGTAAAATAATTGCATTATATATATATATATATCATCCAAGCCCTACAGTATGCATTAAGTGCAACAACTATTATTACTCGCAGCAGTCCCTGGACCACTCAAGAACAGTCATGGCTTCCTGGGAAACATACAATAATGCAAGCAGCTGATAAAGCGCACAAACACGAACAAACTAACACAATCTTCCGCTGTCTATACCCGGGTCCCACCCCCCTAAAAAAATGCACACAATTACATGCTTACAATAAAAAATGACATTTGCATTTTTGATTTATTGTGTACGATGGTTTGAAATGTGCCGCAAATTATATTGCCTTGGGTACATGCTGGTGGTCCGCTACGTCCTGGAAGAGTTTAGGTCATAGGTCCCGTCTTGTAACAACTTGATAGTGTTATAGAACAGTCAGACTCAGACCTCACTTTCCAAAATAAGTGTATTTAATTGTCACCTCCTCATGACATAATTTCATTACTCCTACCAATAGACATGGATACTAAAAACAATTCTTTTCCCTTTTATGTAGATGAGCCTAAGTTCGACTTGTCTAAGTAAAGACATAGAAGCACGTCGAAATGATAACGACCATTTTATGCTAGCTAAAAAAACGAAACAAACGTGCTAGCTAAAAAAACGAAACAAACAAAGAGAAACGACAGAGGGAGTGACAAGTACTTTATTGACCAACAAGTGGCGGCAGACTCCCAACCCATCAATCTCGATCGTCGACGAGCAAAAGTGAAACAAACGTTCACTAAAAAACAGTAGACCTGGCATGACGAGCGATTCTGTCGTACAAAGGCAAATCAAGAACGACGTAACGGTATATGAAAAAAAACAACAACTATTGTAAGCGTTTACCCCACAAAAATGAATGAATGAAAGCATGAATGATTGAATGAATGAATGAACGAATGAAAGAATTAATGAATGATTGAATGAATGAATGAATGTATGCATGTACGAATGAATGAATGAATGAATGAATGAATGAATGAATGAATGAATGAATGAATGAATGAATGAATGAATGAATGAATGAATGAAAATCGACACCATTTAAATTAAATAGTACGCAGCCTTTCAATCACGTCTGTCAGCACAGAACTAATACAGGTACGACACCCCGGCAAAAAGACCAGGATATTACTGTCACAAACTAATGACACCGAAAAAATACCCTCCATTATATGCATTTTCATTATTTCTTTCATTCTTGAGACGGCAGGATTCATATCGAGGTACATGTATAATATGCTAAAAAAAAGCAGGTTAACCTAAGGGTAGGTGACCTGACAGTTAAAACAAGCGACACGACACTCTACCCTCCC
>NW_004797731.1:555564-557833 GCF_000002075.1 Aplysia californica | reverse complement strand
AACCCCAACCCCCATACACACACACGTACACACAAACACACACACACTCACACACACACACACACCTACTGATTAATTGTCTTTCCCTCGTCCACATCTTTCCCTCCATCTTTTCTCTCCATCCACTTCCAATCACGCCAGCTATCAGCAGTTACCGCAGCAGTTACATCCCCCCACTGCTGAAATAATTTTATGAAGGCGTCTTACAGCTACAATAAAGTGGTATGAATAACTTATTTTCCCTCAGCTAACATGACACCCTACGCCAAGAACAGAAACTGGAGTAAAAACCGCCTCGTTATGATGTCATGTGACCACAGGGGAACCCCTCCATTGGGCAGGGAGCCATGACCCGTTTCAAGGGGCCATAAATCATGCATGGCGGGCCTGTCGCCGCTGCGTCGTCCTAACTGAGCTGGGTAAAAATTATTATTAAGGACATGGATACAATATTAGACAGTGACACGGACTGACTGTAGGCTGCAGCCTTCCCGTAACGCCTAGCACTACAGAGGGTGGTTGGTGGGTGCTCCGGATCTGTCCGTCTCTATAGACAGTGATATGAACAAAGTGTAGCCTTGTCGTAATGTGTTACAGCTAAGGAGGGTGGTTGGTGGGTGTTCTGGACCGAGCTGCCCGTTCCTAATTGGCCATTCTATCTCTTTTCATGGTACTTTTACGGTATTGGTGTTCTGATCTGTTCTTTTCCGGCACTGGAAGACCACGATGACTCGCTGTTTACTCGACATCACCGTTTCCTCCTTTTTACCCAATGTACTCATCTTTACTCGATGTCCTAGTGTCCTGCTTTTAATTTTAATTACTCCATGTCCTCCCTATCCCTCTACTCTATGTACTCCTCTCTATCCGATATCTTTCTTCTTTTTTTTGGGGGGGGGGGGCTAAACTAAATGGCAATTAATGCGTCTTCTTTTCCGACACAAAATGGACATTAAAGCTCCTTCTTTTCCAACACAAAATGGCAATGAATACACCGAACGTAGATATTCTCCTCTTTCCTCGAATACGCTCAAACAATAAGACTGGCGTCTGTGGTGTAATGGTAAAGCTCTACTCTGCTCCAGGCAGAAGACATGGGTTCAATTCCCGAGAGGGGACGATGTTTTGTCGATCATCTCTGGTTGTCTATTTGTGATGTTGTACCCCACTTTGCCCGAGTTGCCATGACTGGGGCTATGCCAAAGCAGACTGCCCTCAAAGTGATTTAGATTGTCCCGATGGGGGAGGAACACGTCTACAATATAATTACACGTAGTTTACAATATAATTACACGTAGTTTACAATATAATTACACGTAGTTTACAATCAAAATATTCTGTCCCTGGCGCAATGTGACCCTGAGCACACTGAATGACAGCTAGCTATCAAGTAGGTGTGTGTGTGTGTGTGTGTGTGTGTGTGTGTGTGTGTGTGTGTGTGTGTGTGTGTGTGTGTAAGTATGTATAAGCGTATATTCTAGCTTGCACCTTTTGACATCAAATAACACCACACCCGAGTTTTATCAACGATCACATCTTTTCACCAAGCAGCAAGTCCAGAAAGTGAAGTTCGCATGAAGCACTTAAAAAATAAAACCCTCTCGAATCAAGTTCACAAAACTTGAGACAAGTGGCCCGTCACCATCGTAGCGACATCAACGCAATCACCTCTAAGGCGCAGTGTACACTTGTCTGATTTTTTTTTCATTGAAAAGGGGGGCGAGAAAGTTAGCTTGGATAAAGAAAAGCATATCTACACAAAAAAGGACAATTCCCGTCTGGTGAAAAGGCAACACCTACAAACGAAAGTTATACAGAACGAAAATAAAGCCAAGAAGAAGGATCTACCTGCTACGTAGAGAGTGGTATCCTCTGCCTAACCACTCCTTTAAAATGGAAGTTATGGACAAACCAGACGGACTATAACTATATTCGGTGCATGGGTTTACACCCCTTTCGGTACTCTTTGGTTATTCAATAGGCAGGAGCTCCGAATTTATCGTCACCAAACACCTATAAATCTTAAGAGAATAAGAAATATAAATAGACTGGAGAAAAGTATACAATTGAAGCTTCAAATGTCACAAGTTATGGTATACTTCCCGTTTTCCTTGCCTTTAAAATTGTTAAACAGGTTTTACGTCCAAATCGACACAATTTGCTTCATAAAGGAGGCTGAGTTTGATCAGGGTTGGGTTGATTTAAATCGGGTCGATTTAAATCAGTTGATTTTTTAAATTTAAATCAACTTGATTTTTTAAATAAAAAT
>NW_004797731.1:551723-554569 GCF_000002075.1 Aplysia californica | reverse complement strand
ATGCATTTTGCACTAAAAGAACATACTTTTAGCTACCAAAAATCTCAAACTGCGTCGACATTTTTTTAAAAGATCAAAAAAATATTTTAAAATCCGAATTAAATTTTGTTTAAATCTGATTTAAATTTTAAAAATCAATTTTTTACATTTTTATTTAAAAAATCAAAAAATCACCAACCATGAGTTTGATGTAGCAAAACTGCAGAAACAGACAAGAAACGTATAAATATAATCTAAAATAACAAACATCGATAACAGCAACAAAACAACCAATCAAACAAAATAACCACCCAACTCAGGAATCGAATTCAAGTTTTCTGCGTGCAACAGCAAAGAGCCTTCCCAATGCACCCCCAGACCCCGGTCTCCTTTTTTTTAACGTGAGCACTTTGGCGACCTCCGTTTCATTACACAATTACATAACCGGCCATATTATGAGGGGGGGGGGGCGAACGATAAGAAACCCTCCTCTAAATACCTTCTTTTTTCTGCCTTAAGCACACAGACGAGGGAGGGCCTCTCTAAAGGACCCATGCATAAGAGAAAGTATGCATAGATTAAACCTTAATAACACGTCCTCCAAGGGAAGCGTTTTATGACGAAATGGCTTATTTGCAAAATCTCAATTTCCACGCCACCTTTTTTTTAAAAACATCCCTACACGCATCTATCATCATTATAAACTGCTCTAAAAACACAAGGCTCAGTAGCTAAAGACGTTGTAAGCCTCCAAAATAAAGCTTTTTGGTTGATTTTTTTCTCCTTCAACAGCAACTTAATCGTGGTCAAATAACCATATTATTCCAAGTTGTCCCTTTTTGTATTTAGCGCATTTGGTCACAAAACCCTAAGTAGACCTACGTCTCTCCACCTCTCCACCGAGTATGTGCTTACGGGAGGTGAAGACGAACATCATTTCTAAAAGCAAATAGGAGGTGTCTGATAACTGTTAGCATAAAATGCAAATTTTAGTATTTCTTTTTTGTTCTCTTCTTTTTCAATTATTCACTTTTAGAAATAAAGTAGGGTGGGTGCATAGGCTTGAGTTTATTGTTTAATCTGAAGAGGAATTTTATGCGATTTACACCCCCCCCCCCTTTCTCCTCTTAAGAATTGGTGTGGCTATTCTACATCTCTGTTATCATTCACTTTCCCTCCCTCTGTGGTATCATTTTAACTTACATAAATGAAAGTGGTGAGAAAAAGGTGGCCTTGGTGTTAAATAGAAAGCATAAACAGGATATATTCAGAATGAACAAATTGCTTTAAACAGAAAAACGAAAGGAAAAAAACATCGCCAAGACGAAAAAAAAACCCCCGAAAGAATACAGTGACAAAGGGTACAGGAATGTGTTTTGGATTTAGAAGCTTCTTAATTCTTATACGATAAATCTCCGAGACCATGGTACATTACCAAGACACACTACCAATAGTTTAGAAGCACGGCGTCGTAGTTGTAGCCCGGCCACCAGTAATATCGTATTTAAAAAAGGAAAATACGGGCGTTTAACACGCCTATTGGCATAATTTAGACCATTAATAGAAGGGCAGTTTGCCTTGCAGTTGCTGCCAGTCAGGGTCAACCCGGGCTGAGAGGGATACGGCATTCCAACAAAAAGACCAAGATACTCGAAAAAAAATTATACCCACTCAGGAATGGAGCTCTGGTCTCATTCGTACAACGGCGAGCGACACGTTTTACAGTTACATCACAGACACCTGTCCTTTTACCATTGTCATTATGATTAGTGTTTTAGCGACTGTAATTAACTGCCAGTTTGTACGGTACGCTTACCAGGAAGTTGAGATTGTTTAAGAATGCTATCAGATCTGCTGGGGTAATAATGTAGATTGTAAAGCGCATAATATAGAGCTTGCTTTTGAGCGGGAAGTTACGCTATATAAATGCTACAGCAGATGATGATGATGATGATGATGATGATGATGATGATGATGATGATGATGATGATGATGATGATGATGATGATGATTCGTTCGTTAGTGCTTGGTTGGTATCATGCTGACCTCTGTCGTGCCATATTCGAAACCCCAATGGGGCGCTCGTGAACTTGGGTGGTTTAGGGAGTTTCCCAAGATTCACCAACTACTTGGTCTTTCAGGGGATGGGGGTTTAATTTGGAGAAGATGTTTCTTTAATAACCTTACACAATCAAAAGCATTTCTTAAATTAGTTTTGTTCTTGTACGAGTTTCACGGCACTGGCAACATGAATAGACCATATTATAAGTGTCGAAGATTAGAGGTGTTACCGAAGAAAAGCCAACAAAGAAAAGATGGAGAAGTTTTGTTTTAGTAGAGGTTTTACGGCGCTCGCAACTGCATAAGGTCATATGAGAGCCAAGGGGCGGATATCAACAGAGAAGTTCTTACAGGGAATCAGACTAGTCTTACTCTGCTCATCTCTCTAGCTTCAACAACACAAACTCTGCTTCGACTATCAAGGCACCCCGGAAATAGCGGGTCATAAGAGTGTGACAAACATACAAAAGAAATAGAGGAAAATGACGATAGTAAGGATTAGGAAAGAAAAAGCAGCAGTTCCCTGTTGTAGTTCAGGCACAGTTATGAGCATGATATTGTTGAATCAGCCCATTTACAATTCTACTGTGCATTAGAACAAGAAATGCCCCCCCCCCCTTTGGAAATGGCCTGAAGACACTAAAGAAGGAGTAGGGATAAGGACGACAGACGCTGGATAAGAATGTAGGAGCAGGAGCAAACAACACTAGAGACAACCACCCACGTGTTGAAAGGGACTTTGGACCCACACCACTCACCGTCACCAAGATCAATATCTTCTCATGAAGAACAAAAAAAAAAAAAAG
>NW_004797731.1:548858-550481 GCF_000002075.1 Aplysia californica | reverse complement strand
TGTGTGTGTGTGCGCGCGTGCGTGCGTGAACAGAAGCACATGGACAGGATTCTGTATTTGCTGCTGGGCTGGAAGTTGTAGCGTGCAAGACAAAGAAAATTTGATCGAATCATCAAGAAAGTGAGCAAGATCTCAGAACACGATTTCATCAAAACTTATGAACAACAGAATTCAACAAAAGTCAGGGAACACTTGCAAACACTCTGAGCGGTCTTCTCGGGTCGACCTGCACGTGGGCGTTTTTGGACTGACCCAGTGGCGTGATGGTGCTGCCTCAGGCGGACAATGACAGAGTATGACACTGCCAGCCTTCTGGTAACTTCCCGGGCTCCAACTCCATCGTTCAGCCATGTCATAGCTCTGGCACGATCAAAGTCTCTCAGCTTTCGTCTTGTTGGTATGTTGATGAGATACTGGATTTTGCGCAAACAGTGGCTTAGATTGCCACCAAAGTGAGCACAGTTCGAGACCGTAGTCCGTTTATGATGTGCACCAGAAATTTTAACAGGGGAAAGTCCTTGGTGTCGCACCCAAGTCGATAAAAAACAGCAAATTCGGTTAAAATTCCCTGAGGATTTCCGTGCTATACGTGGTGGTTTTGGTCCTCTAGGAGGCTTTGCAGTATGGGTTGGTAACCCATTAACACTTTCAGAGCAAACATTTTGAAACATTCCTTGCTGTCTTTTTTAAAGATATATTTAAAAATTAGGACTGTCTGTCAAAGTGGTCCTTAACTTTTGTTGAAGTCTGTATATAGATTCAAAATTGGGCTTTTAAAAATTAACAGCATCTTAAACGAACCCCTTTCTACACAAATTTGAAGATCACACAGCAGCAGATACATACCATCAAGAACCAATAAAGAAAGATACAAAAGACGTTTTCTACCATCTACAATAAGGCTCCTCTTGAAATTAACATAAATGCTGTTGATCTTTTAAGAAAAAACAAAACAAAACTAAGCACATAATATGATGCTATACGGATATATCTGCATAATTTTCAAAATCTGAATTTGGCGTCCATCTCCGATAGGTCCAAGCCAAACGCCCGGAGAGCCTTCAGAGTGCCCTTTGGGGTCAGAACCAAGGCCAGCCACTCCTTAGATCAACAAGAACCATTAACTGAGCTGACGTGCGCCAGAATAGCGATGACGAAAAGCAACAAAGACAGACAGGAACAAGAGGGGCAGTGAAGAAGTAGAAACTACAAAAGGGCGCCTTTCAACCCCTCGCATGGTGAGAAGAAAAAAACCCAAACTTCCAAGAACAAAAAGCACCAGCTTTGACATTTGGGATTTGGAAAATTAAGTCTACAGCTTTAGTAAGTTTTACGGCACTTGCATCACAATTAGGTCATTCAGGTAAATGTGCCGAAGTTTTATAGAGGTGTTACAAGAGAGTAACAAGCACAAAAATAAGGAGGAGAGATAAAGGCGATATAATATGTTTGATAGGGAAGAAGGAGCACACCGTGAGTTAGCTCTGTTGGTATCATGCTGGACTTAAATAACATTTGTTACTATTTCCAGACGACCATGGGGAGTCTGCACGACCCACGAAACATCCGTCAACAGATACATGATTGTAATTCCATCTGTCAAGACATCCCGCCACCCCAACC
>NW_004797731.1:546951-547971 GCF_000002075.1 Aplysia californica | reverse complement strand
TAATAATAACAATAATAATAATAATAATAAATAATAATGTAATGTACACATAAGTTTAGTGTGTACATATATGTACGTTCGTATAAGCGCCCCTTCCACAGAGAATGGTTGTTCGATCATGCGGCATATGGAAGCGAAAAAGAAAACGAATGAAATATTCAAGACCAGCTGCCTGGCATTGTGAACCCCCGGTCCATACAAACAGGATATGCAGGCGGAAAGTGGAAGGGAAAAAAAACCAACCGATCAAATATTCAAAACCAACATAGCTCTTTGCAGCCGGAAAAGGGCGTCGGAGTGTTGTGCATGTGCTCACAATAATATAAACAACATTTTAAAAACGAAAGAAAGAAAGGGGGGAAAAACCACAACCTGATGTATGAAAGTTTTCCTGGAGACACGACAACAACAACATCCATTTCCTCCTATTGCACTTTAACAAATTCCCATTCCTTTTTAAAAAAAAAAAACCCAAAAACGAAAAACAAAACAAAAAAGAAAAAAACAAAAAACAAGACACAACAACGAGTCTCTTATCACCGTCTGGCGAAATAAGGAAGTTAGTTATCTGATCTCAAGGGAAATAATTGATATTATTGTGTACACGAGTAATCCCAGCGTAACAGCGGATGGAGAGATACTATTAATTATGCTTAATATTTTTTGTTATTCTTATCCGAGAAGTGCTCAACGGGAGTGCATGTTGACCAATGTAATATTATCACTTTGTTTTGTGACTTGGGACATGTTTTGTATGTTTCTTTCGTCAGTAAAAAAATGTCTGTCTGTCTGTCGTGTCTGTCTTGTCCCTGCTCAGTGTATGTATCAGTCTTTATGTTCATCTGTCTCCTTTCGGTCCGCCTGTTTGTTCATAGCCTTTTCTTTTATGCCTGTTTGCTCTCTGTCTGTGTTGATCCCGTCCATCTGTCTTGCTGTCTGTATGTATGTTTCTCTCTCTCTCTCTCTCTATCTATCTATCTATCTATCTATCTATCTATCTATCTATCTATCTATCTATCT
>NW_004797731.1:543961-546851 GCF_000002075.1 Aplysia californica | reverse complement strand
CAAACACACACATTATCTCTCCGTATCTATCCCCCCTCTCTTTCACTCAATACAATGTAAATATTTAAAAACACCAAGTGTTTAAAGCCCTTTTTCATAGCCAACAGCAGCCCGATAAAAATTGCATATTAACCCAAGTTTCCCAAAAATATTTGCCCGCCCTCTTGACTTCTATATATCAGTAAGTTCCACATTATGTCCGTGACGAGTCCGAACACGACGCAATACACACATACTTGGCCGGAGAGTTCACAAACACTTCGAGTCTCAGGCAACGATGCAAAACGCCGTCTTGGTCAAACAGTTAATGTTTGCCTCCAGTAGACAGGAAAGCACAGAACCTAACAGAACACACACAGTTATCCCTTGTGAAGTGTCAAAGAGTATATTTTGTAGGTAGACTGAGAGAAAGTCACCCCAGGTACACTTTGAGGCCGACGTGTGACACAACCACTGGTGTGATCATGCTCCCAACGTAAGCGGTTTGTGAGATACTCGCTTGAAGGATGCGAGGGAAGAAAAACCATGGTGCCACTTTTTGGCCAGATCTGGGTTTTGGTGTGGGTTGGAAAGTGTTCACACACTTATTCTGTCCCATATTCGTATCCATTGCTAAAACCTGGCGAGTCACTCAGTATCACGATTGGAAAATAAGCTATATTATGGAAAACGTAGACTGTCTAGCATTTACCCCCCCCCCCCGTCTCCCATCCTGTGCGGACGTCCCCACTCAAGGCCTGAAGGAGGTGTGGAGCTGGCTCACTCGCTCGCTTCCACCGTGCACACAGACGATGGCTTTGATCTAACTAATGAGCTCTGATGAAGGCGCAGAGGGAAATAATCACACAGAAGACGGAACATCGCGAAACACTGAATTTGAGTAGGGAGAAGCATATAATAATATGGACACAGTAACGGGCATGTACTTTTAGAGGGAAAAAATGTAGACACACAAAAACAGCGGGAACAATGGGAAGAGGGAACATGATGCGCTGAGTTTGAGTAAGGAGAAACATATCGAGTTTGTTTGTTTGGGTAAAGAGAAGCACATGGACACAATGATGGCCACTTATGGCTGCGAAAAAAAGTACGACAGACAGTAACAAAAGGGGGAAAGAAAAAAAAAGAAGAACCTACCAGTGGCGCCCGTCAGTCACCCACTAGCATATCGATACAGTATATAACGGTCATGTACTTTTGGGGGAAAGGATGGTAGACTCATTTCGTCAAGAGGAAAAGTAAGGAGTTTGAAAAACAAAAGGCACATCGACACGATAGTGACTTTTCCCATTTAAATGTAGGTGGCCCCATGGACACAACCGAACCATTGTAGCGGAGTTTGAATCCCAATGCTGTATTATTCGATCTCGTCGTGCAGTTGCTGCTTAGTTAAGAAGAATCAGCACGATAACATCTACTTTTAGCAAGGAACAGATAAAGAAGACAGTAACAGTAAAATGTTGCATTAGGAGAGCCCATATAAATAAAACGCTTTGAATGCCATCCATCCACACCGCCAAATCTTGATAAAACACCACCTGTGTAGCAGGTTCGTACAGACAGCGCTTAACGCAAGTACTTTGCCTGAAAAATAGACAAAACTTAGAAAGGATCACATTATTATGCACAGATAGGAAAACCAACGGCGATTATAGTTCGGATAGCGGGTTTTTCTTTAAATCATAAATGCTGTGCATTTGCGTGACAAAAAAATAGCAATACGAGCAGCTGACTCGGAGGTACTGCCCACCTGCCATCAGTATAATATCAGATTAGTGTACGAGTGTCCTTTTAACTAAAACATGGCAACTACTTGATAATATCAACACAGCAAAAGTAACACGGAGGTGTTCTATTACTGAAGCATATAAGCGGTGCAAAACATTCTTTTGAGACAAAAAGCGGCAATTATTTTCTTTTAAAAAGTCTCTACCCTCTGGTCTAAAATTCCTTCAAACATCACTTTTTAGGATACAGAAATGCTTGCATGCCTTTTTGGACATTGTCGGGAAATATCCAGGAATCATAATCAGTGAAAACCCCAGTTTTGATCATTTCACCCCAAAAAACACCATTTTAGGTACCCCACCATCCCTTAAAAGACAAATAAATGAAAATAAATATAAAAAAAAACAACAAATAAATAAATTAACCTCTATTTTAATGATGGGAGACGACTACGTTCAAGTAACCTACCAGGCACTGTTGTGCCGTACGTGTAACGACAAACTTTGTGAAAAAGCGGAAGCCTATCTCCGATCAGCCAAACGCCACAAGGCTAGTATTCACCCAAATTGCACCGTCTGTCTTACCTCCCAACTCTGTGGACGGAATCGAACTAATGAGTCCTCGTAATATTGTCCCCGGCAACGTAACGACCGCTACCTTTTCTGCGACAAGAGAAATCAACGAGTTCGCTAATGACGAAGGGCTCGTTTGAGAAAACTGCAATTTGGAGCCGAGTCCTTCCTTATACAGAGTGAAAACACGCTCTTGTCCTGACAAAAGTTCCTTTACGTCCGCATGAGTCGGGAAACGTGCTTTGATGGCATAATGGTAATTTAGTGGCGCGGGAAAACGTAATTATAGGACGAAATAGCATGCTTATATAAGCTAGTGGGCTTTAAGAGAAATGTCTTGTTTTTCAAACAGCAAAACAGTGCTGTAAGTTTAAGATTTAAATATACGTCTGCATAATAATATATCATTATGTGTCTTGCAGAAAAGTTTCAACGTCAACGCGACATAATTTCATGCCATACGGCTGTACAGTTTCACACGCTGTGACCCCCATAAAACGTCCTGAACACGTCATGCTCTGATTCAATTTCCACCGTAGACTTATCATCTACCTCTCTTTCTCTCTTCTCCCTTCTCTCTCTCTCTCTCT
>NW_004797731.1:536187-541608 GCF_000002075.1 Aplysia californica | reverse complement strand
CCATCATCATCATCATCATCATCATCATCATCATTATTATTATTATTATTGTTGCTGTTGTTGCTGTTGTTATGTTGTTGTTGTTGTTGTCTAAGGAAGGTTCCGGGGTTAGGTTGACTTTAATTCGTTTTCACCTTTTTTTTTAGTTGCTTGCGAAAAGACTACAAAATATTTAAACATTATAAGTATGTATGTGTGTAAGTGCGTTTTTGTATACGCGTGCCTGTGTGCACGTGTGTGCCTGCGTGCGCATGTGTGTGCGCGTGTGTGTATTTGCGCTCGCATGTGTGTGCGTGCACGTGTGTGTGAGAGAGGGAGAGAGAGTGAGAGAGAGAGAGAGAGAGAGAGAGAGAGAGAGAGAGAGAGAGAGAGAGAGAGAGAGAGAGAGAGAGAGAAAGAGAGCGATTTGTTAAGCCAGAGTGTAAACACAAATTAGTATACACAGACATGTATACGACATGGCATTCACAAATACATTCGTACAAGATAAATTGTTAACACGGGCCCTTCCTAAACGATACTCGCGAAAACAGTAAATAATAATAATCATCATCGTCATCATTATCATCATCATCATCATCATCATCATCATCATCATCATCATCATCATCATCATCATCATCATCATCATCATGCAAGATTGGTGGTGTTATCATAATTTTAAAAATCTCTTGTGGGTGATGGGAGGGCACCACACTGCTAAGTCTTGCTTACTGCTTACTTTTTTTCTATCCCTGTCGTTTTTGTCTATCTACATTACTCTTTCCTGTGCAATAAATAAACGTTGTTGTGTCTATTTGCTCATCTGTATTCAAACAAAAAAAAAACAAATGCTCCCATCGACCAGTGGCGGTGGGTGGACCAAAATTTGGGTGGGGCTTAGGTTGCTTCCAGTTCTTGACCACCAAATAGCAAGCAATAAGAATTAAATAGTGATGATTTGTCTATACCCACGGTAAGCCACGGCAGTTTGAGAACCATTCAAACGAGAAGAGTTGCCTTTGTTTTCCATCTCTTTGTTCTTAGTTAAATTCTTGTTGATGGTGGGGACGAAGCCGATTCACCTCCAAATTTCCTCTAATTAGTTTTCGTGTGATGAAAACGTTGCCTTACAAGTAGTTCGACCAGATTTATAACTGTTAAATCTCAGCGGGCCAAACACAAACATGCTCACACAGCACTTCAAACATTATACTTCTATGAGCTGGATTAGGCCGTGTAGTCGAGAAAGTTGAACGCACCCAACAAAGAACCAATGAGCGCATAGGTATCTGTGTCAGTGGGGGAAAGTGTGTCGTAAACTTTCACCCCATTGTCAGGGCTAGGAGAGCGTGAGCCCTCGGTACAGTGTTATTTTTTCCCAGTCTTCTACCTTTTTACAAGAAGAGTTTCATTAAGGACGGGCTGTGGGAAAAGGGCTGATCTTTGCTTAGCCCTAAAGACATTTGATTGGCTTCTGGGATACTATAGTTGTAAGCGGTGACAACAGTGATTGGATAAGCGAGCAAGTCGCAAAGTTGATCACTCTGCGTTCATTGCGAGCGGTCATAACGGTTTTAACAGCTAATTTCATTGTGGAGAAACTTTCATTTACTTTGGGATAGAGTTGGGAGGGGTAGGGGCTCAAGCCCGTGAGCCCTTCACTACCCACCGCCACTGCCATCGACACAATATTTAGTCCGAGGTCGGCACTATCTGTAACGGCCAATCCTGTCTGAGTGGGAACGAAATCCCAGTGTGATTGGGATTAGGGATGGGAGACGAATAACGATGACAAGTAGTTCAACTGTTCTAAGGCCAGAACGTTTTTTTTTTCAAGAATCGTACCTAAATTAAGAAGGCCTATCTTTTCCTGTTAAAAAAAAAACATTTAGAATTTGAATTTCAACAATCTAGGCTATTTCTCGAGCACATGCAATCGACACCACATAAAAGGTGCTATTAATTTAAGAAAATTACTTAATGTTGGACTTAGAACATGAACAGCTGGACGATGATGAACTGCTCGGTACATCTCCCGTACGTGGAGATCGAACTATGTTATGGGGTTATCCTTCAGAAACACTCCCACTTTGCAGAGAGAACCTTCATAAATAGGGTAGTTTCGAAAAAGATGCAGTGGTAATACACTGTATTCGAAACCTAATCAGTAAATTGACGTGCAACTTTAAATGTATCCGCACAGACTTGTGGACTTAACCCTTCTAAAAACGATATATGCACGTTATGCACTTGAAACTACAATAGCTGTGTTTTGTTTTTGTTTTTGTCTTTTGTTTTTATTTTAATCTGCGCTGCGGAAGAGTCATTAGAAAATACGAATAAGTTTAAAATCTACTGAAAAAAAAGAAAAGAAGTCTCACATGCCACCCTCAAAATTTGGGCTCCTGTAACTGTGACAACTAAAGGTAAAGAGGAATGATAACAAAACTGACCTGTAAGTTCTGGTGAGAGTTTTTTCTGCACTTGCAACACAAACAGGTCACAACCAAAGAAAAGAAGTAGGAAAGACATAGATGTTAGATGCTTGATAGGAAAGAAGGAGAAAATCATACTGAAGCACCAACTGACCACCCACTAAAATTGACCTGATCATAAAGCTTAAGAAAAGCCTCCTCATGACCAGAAACAAGGTGCGGACATGCTAATTTCTAGATACATAATCTCGCTCGAGATCCTGACCTCACTTACAGTGACTAACGTCCGGATCAGCTGCTGGGAACTGTTGCAAAATCGTAGCAAGTGACAACGTCTACGTAACGTAACAGTACACTAGGAGTGGCTCCCAGGTAACAATTAATTAGATCTACAACTTAGACTTAACCATGTACAGTTTTTTTACTTCCTAATCAGGAATTATGTTTAAAAAAAGCGCATGTTCTTCTGCACTGCACGTTTTATTCACATTCGCTGGATTCGCATTAGAAGGTTAGCGCCCCCCCCCCTCCCCCCGGGTTATTTCAACGAAACGGCCTACAGGCAACAATCATTGAATTCATCCATCAACCTCGAGACGATCTCCAAACCAGAATTTCCCATTAACTCACTGACTCATCTACTTTGCTGGATTCGAGTATTAAGGTAAGGAACCCTAAGGGTTAGGGTAAAGGTATGGTTTTAAAGTAGGCTAGGGTGTCATCTTACCCTAATACTAAACTTATTAGGCCCAACCCGAATCCAGCAAATGTGGAGAAAACATAAAGATTTGGGAAAATCTCCAACTTTCTCGAATGGAGTTTGAAAGGAAACGTAGGGGCCTAGATATTTAGATCTACATCTAGATTAATCTAGATGTTTAGATCTACTCTAGAATCTAGATCAGAGGCCGTTGTTCTTGATTAAGACTGGATCTCTAGATCTAGATCTAGATTATCTAGATCTAGATTCTATATGTAATACACGTATTCTAATCTAGATAGAATTTAGATCTATTAGGTCAAGCTTGATTTTTTTTTTTACAAAGTAAAGAGAGCTGGGATTCAAGATCTCAGATTACAAAAAGGATAATGGGTCCTTGTGTCCCCCATCCCCTGACCTCTCTTTTTCAACGAACAGGCCTACAGCCAACAATGGACTTAATTCACCTTACATCAACAACGAAACCTGACCTCCAACCCAGCATTCCCCCTTAACTCAATGACTCACAATGACTACATCTATAACTATAATGTAGGACGTAGATCTCTAGATCAATATAACGTGGGAACCGACGCAATCGCCCTATCTCAACTACAGAACACCTTTCATAGATCGTGTCTGTATCGAAAACTTAACGACCTGGAAACTGCCAATCAAAATCATGTGTAAGTTTGTGATTACGTGTGGTCGTGAACTTGAACCTCTTCTCTTTGTTGACAGACTTTGACAGGGTTCAACAAGACCAAACAAGCTCTAGATAGATCTAGGCTATTATTGCATAAGGGTTAAGAGAAAGGGACATTGGAAACAAAACAAAACCAAAAAAGAACTGAAAGAAAATGAAAGAAAACTTCATAAACAAAGACAGAAATAACTCACTCACATGTCAGAAGATCACAGGGACCTACACACTCCATCTGTCTTGCGACGAGACAGCAGAATAAATTCACTGGCCGAGAATATTCACGATTGTTTCCTCTTCCTCACCGGCTCTTAGAAAATACTTTTCCTCCTCTCGCGAAGGTGTGTACTACACGCACTTTCCAACACTACCTTCTGTTTCGTGGGTTGACTGTCAACTTTAGAGAAGCAGAAAGTAGAAGGTACGAGGACTAGGCAAGGCAGAGAGGACTGCAAGCTGTGCCCCTCTCACTTCTCTCAACTGGCCGATGAACGAAAGCCGAACGACACGACAGGTAGGAGAGTGGTGACAAGCGCCGCGCGACTTGGTGGCCCGCTCGGTGTTTGGCAGACACTGACACAGCACGAGTGGGGCTACACAGCACACACTGGCACAGGTTTCGGACGAGAGCTGAGAGCAGTCGGAGAGAGGGGGACCATAGACGTATTGCGTACTCTGCAAGTGTGGACCGACAATTGCTCGCTGTGCACAGGAAGTGGAGTTCAGCAGAATAAGCACGCAACTTCGCTAAGGCTGAATCTACCTTCAGTCGTATTCGCGCGGTTATTATTAGCAATACATAATGTTATGTATTGGTTTGTTTTTAAAAAAACCCAAAAAAGTTATGTCGGGATATCCATTTCACTTTTGGGTTGGGTTGTTTTTTTGGTTTGTTGTTTTGTTTTGTTTGGTTGATTGTTGTTTTTTCCTTTTTTTGTCTTTTATGTCTGCAGTGTTTAGTTGTTTTTTTTTGTAAATTGGGGTGTTTTTTTGCGTGTGTGGGAGGGGAGGGGGGTCCACTGGAAGCCCACTTGGAAAAACACATATTATGTAGATTTAAAGACCAGAAATAGCACTAGAAGGTGCAATGGAATTGTTTCTGGGATAATCTAAAGGCGCACCACCAGTTCAGTTGGTTTTAGGCTATAGTGCTGGGCTGCGATGCAAATGATCCTGGTTTGAATGCTTAGCACCGCGTATTTGAACTGCTTGGTGATATTCATAGCTCCACATCCACTTGACTTGATTTTTCTCTTTGTGTGTGTGTGTGTGTGTGTGTGTGTGTGTGTGTGTGTATGTGTGTGTGTGTGGATGTGTGTGGATGTTTCACGCTTCCATCGACAAAATTTAAATCATAGTGTAGGATCTGGTGTCGACCTTACCTGTTAAGATCAGCCTGGACAGAGAGGGATATATTTATAACATTCCAAGTGAAGGACTGAGATATTCGTTGATTATTCTCACCACTTGGGACTCAAACTCGGGTCTCATGTGTACAACGGCAAAATGTCTAACCGTTACACTACAGACGCACAATATGGTTTGATCCTATAAGAGATCAAAATTAAATAGAAGGTTCCCGTCTCTTAGAAAACCTTAAA
>NW_004797731.1:531054-532011 GCF_000002075.1 Aplysia californica | reverse complement strand
TTTTTATAATAATAACTCAAAAGGATTCCTACTCGCATACGTTAATCTGGTATTTTTATAAACACCACCCAAACTCCCTTTCAAATGTCAATGGTTACATCGTTGTCTAATGTGTTTTATAACTACGATACGCGCACGAAATGTTATGCTTATAAGCACAGAATTAGCCGTTGCACAATGTTTAAATACGTTTATTATTATTATTACCCAGAGGACCGCAGATAAGATATTAATAGAACATCAAGCTGTATAAAATCCATTGACTGTGACAGCTGGAATCAAATCAGCTTACTCCATTATGCACCATAATTTATTTACTAACAACGAGAAGGTCATAAGAAGATACTTCTTGTCACTTTTGCTGCCGATGGGAGAGAGAGCTGTATTTATAGTCTACTTATCAGAAATGTGTATAGTTTTACCTATCAGAAGTAACATTTCCGCAGATGTCCGACCCCGCCCTCAAAACCTCAGATCTCAAAATTGATTAGATCATGTTTTGCAGGATATTAGACACAGGTTTCTGATGACTGCTTTTGACCTGGTTCGTTTTTGTTTGTTTGCTTGTTTGTTTGTTTGTTTGTTTGTTCGTTATTGTTGTTGCTGTTGTTCTTGTTGTTGTTGCTGTCGTCGTCGTCGTCGTCGTTGAATCCGCGATTTCCGCCATCTTTAATAAATCTGCGAATTCATCAAGCCACTTCCGAAACGTTAAAATGGGCGCTACTGCATTCAAATAAATGACAATGAGAGACATTCTAATCGAGAATTCAAAACGTTCGCGATATTCGAAATGGGCAGAATGCGCAAAAAAGCGCACAAAAAGACAAACAAATAAATCCGATATACAGTAATTCTGTTTTAAAATGTATGCAAGACGTTTTCATAAACGTTACGCGAAGAGTCCGGGTTTCAGTCTGGCTAAAACATAACCATAGCATAGACGGTTGGCCCCTCTGT
>NW_004797731.1:525697-526921 GCF_000002075.1 Aplysia californica | reverse complement strand
GGGTGGGATGTAGCAAAGATATGAAAGAAACAGAGGGAGAGTATGAAAGAAAGTTGTTTTTAGGGGGAGGGGTAGCCAGAGAGCAAACAGTCTGAAAAGCACAAGGTCATTAATGATCATAAGTCTGCTTTGTTACACCCCCAAAAAAAAAAGGAAAAAAATTCCTGTTTTCCGCGCCAACGCGCATTCACTTCCCCATCTTCAAGGCCAAGTGCCATTACTCAAAGCGTCTACAAACACTCCATAACTGGACGCAAAAACACTTGCCAACCTACGCTGGGCCGGACAAATAAACGGTCCGTAAGAGTTCAGAATGGTCGAACGTGGTTTGTGGCGTCTGAGATTGGGGGAGTGGGTGTGAGTGGAGGTGTCGAAGACGAAGGGAGGGGAAATGGGTAAGGACTGGGAAGAGGAAGAGGAAGGAGATGGGAAGAGAAGAAGGGGGAACGAGATGGAAAAGAAAAAGAGACAGGCAGATAGAGAGAGAGAGAGAGAGAGAGAGAGAGAGAGAGAGAGAGAGAGAGAGAGAGAGAGAGAGAGAGAGAGAGAGAGAGAGAGAGAGAGAGGGGCGGGGGAAGATTGAGAGAGATTGGGAAGGAGGGATATACCAACATAAAAGATAAGAAAAATAATAATGAAAGCGCCACAACGTCCAACGATGAAAATACCGGGAAGGAACCACGAAAGCCAACGAAAAGCGGGGTCCAATAATAGTCGAACTTGATTGACGGGAAAGAAAAGAAAAAAAAAATTACCCAAAACAAGACATATCCTTATCGTCCTTTTCAGCTTGTTTTCTTACAGCGGCGCACACAAATACTTTCAGGTGAAACAAGGTACAGCAAGTCAACATTTGTACAAATATTGTGTGTAGTTGGGCGTTTTAGCGTACACAGATGATGATGACAATGATTTTACGCATTTAACCAAATGTAATTTTTTTTTTACTCTGTCAGTGATAGTGCTGATTTTATTATTTATGTTTTTCCTCGAATAAAAAAATTTACTCTCTCACTCCATGATGATGATGATGATAATGATGATGACGGTGATGATGATGATGATGATGATGATGATGATGATGATGATGATGATGATGATGTTTAAACAAATTTATACATTTTATATTGTTATTGTATTTTGTCTAAAATTAAAACAAAACTCTCCCTTCTACTCTGCTTACCAAACAATGATGATGATGATGATGATGATGATGATGATGAA
>NW_004797731.1:521347-523082 GCF_000002075.1 Aplysia californica | reverse complement strand
GGTTAGAGAGAGAGAGAGAGAGAGAGAGAGAGAGAGAGAGAGAGAGAGAGAGAGAGAGAGAGAGAATACCACGAATAGAACGTACCAGTTACAGCCTCAAACATGAACTAAAAACGAGCCGGAAACATAATCTCTAAATTTAAATCTCACTCATGACACATAGAATAAAAACCTAAGCACTCCATTCAGATGTCACGCTGGAAGCCGTGTGCCGACTTTTGCTGAGTCATCATGGGTCAAGTTGCACCATAAGTGTATCAAGAGTCTCATTATATCCCCTAACATTACTAACAATAACATAAGCACTGTAAAAAGGTAGTTTCTAGGACATACGTAATGTATGCGTACACTGATATTTCCATTGATAAAAATAGCCTCAATAGCCTTCTTAGCCCGTTGTTATTTTTGTCCCGTGTCCAAATTTTTCATGACGCCTTATTTCGTCATGTGTACAATAAGGTAACACTTAAAGGTTATTAATTGTCGCATTATTTTTATTTCTCGTTTTAGTGTGGATTTTTATACCCCATCCATGCACATCAGATTATTTAGGAATGGGGCTTTGACCGGCCTTTGACCGTGCTTGTCAGGGCCAACCCCGGCTGAGAGGGATACGATGTCTCGGCTGAAGAAAACGGAGATCTTACTTTACTTTTTACTTTTTCCATCCTCTCGTATCCTTATGATGTTGAGGGGAGGTGCAAGTTTCCGTCCTGTGCTAGGTGTGTGGCGTCTGTGATAGATATGTTGTTCCAGTACTTTTTTAACCCCATCCAGCCAGGTCTTTCTTGGTCTTTTGGGTTTTAGCAGGGTTTTTTTATCCATTACTTGCTTGCTAGGCCCGTTGTAGCTTCACCAGAGCCCCGTTTGCCAGCGACGTTTCATGGTGACCCGGGTTGGCCTTCACGGCGAGCGTAGCGCCTCCATGGCCTAAAGCCACACCGTACTTCACCCAAACCCAGCAATCCCCTAAAACGGAGATACCAGATGAATATTTTCCTCACACAGGAATTGAACGCAGCTCTTCCGCCTGTGGCTGCACTGTACTCAACCTCTACACCACAGACACCTTGTTTTTCTTTTTTTCCGGAGGAGGGGGAGGGAGGGTCCTAAATGAGTCTGAGACACAACAAGTCAACAAAGCTTTTTTGGAATATCAAACCTCAGGATGCATCCGAGAAATAAATTTTGAAGGCAAAGGTATCAGAAGGCAACAGAAAAAAGGAGAGTCCTAGTACAACATAGAAATAGGTTGGCAGGAAACCAAAACAACTCAGGCTGGCAAAATGAGAAAAGCGGGACATAATGTGTTTTATAGTCAGAAAGGTCCGAAAAGCAATGTTTAAACCCTGAAAAAGCTAAAGGGGGCACATCTATTACACGTTCAGTTAAAACTGACTGTTTTCCATCCTCATTGTGATTACATTATTTATCTTAAACATTCTGGCTAATTATACTTCTTCTTTTTGTGATCTTCAAAATGCAGAAAGAAAAATAGTCACCATCTGGTCATTGTATAAAGAAAATATGGCACACTGATTCAAAATTTGATATCATTTTTACGAAATGGCGTGGTTTTTCAGAAAGTTTGTAAACACAATTTATATTATCCACTGGCCACACTATGTATGATATGATGTATGAATGTCGGAGAAAGAGAGAGGAGAGAGAGAAAGAAAGAAAGAAAGAAAGAGAGAGAGAGAGAGAGAAAGAGAGAGAGAGAGAGACAGAGAGA
>NW_004797731.1:508898-519055 GCF_000002075.1 Aplysia californica | reverse complement strand
GGTTGGGGGGTGGCAGAAGTCGAATTGCGTGGGCAGATCTGCCTGCTGATTTTAAACTTGAGTGTTGAAGTGTCGTTTGTATACTGGATTGTTCCTTGCAGCTTGTTGGCGTTGTGCTGCAAGAATTGTGTCAATGGTGCTGTAAAATGTATACTCAATGGATGAAACAAACATTGCTAGCGGTTTCTTTGGCTTTTGACCTTCTGTGATAGGTGCTCTGATACCACCAGTTTGTCAGGAGGACAGCCCACAGGATCACCTACGGGACTGGAAGTAGTGGAAGACAGTCAATAAAAAGTGATGAATGATGGTCGGCCTCAGAGGTAAATGTCTTTGGAATGTCTTGCAACTCTACTCTCAGACTTAAGATATTGTGTTACTTATCATTTCTGTACTAAAACTACAAGAATAATGATTGGTGGGAGAGAAAGTTTCATTTTTTGCATTTAGAATTAGGCGTTTCTCAATAGCTGCCACCAATTTTCTGGGTCCTATTTGTTGCGGTGAAACCTATTGGCACTTGAATGACCAAAATTGAGTCGATAGTGCCCTAAACACCTACTCAATCAGTCAATCAAATCATGAAACTATTAATTGATACAAGAGGATTTTTTGACGCATTATAACCAGGATCGTCTACAGGGCAGGAAGACCGTGCAGAGGTCCAGAGAACTGCCTGGTGGACCGGAGAATCAGACAGGGCATGAGGGCCGCCTACAAGACTGGAACACTGTCTATTTCAACTGTGTGTTGAAATACCAGAAGTGATGAATGATGATCAGTCTCAGAAGGTAATTGTTTTTAAAATATATTTTGGAACACTACTGGCTGAGACATTAGTCTCCAATTAGGACATTGTTAAATGGGTCTTAGTCCTACAAATATTTTAAAGAGATAAACATTAATTTCTTTATATAAATGTAATTCAAACAAAAATTGTTTTATGATTTGGGTTGCTAAGAATCTTTGACATATTACTCAATGTCACGAGGACATTTTTAACATTGGTTTGGTGGCTCTTGCTTTGATTCATAAATGTGATTTTTGCATTTTGACCTTTCTCAAAAACCTGCATTTGTCGTATTTGTGACCTGCCTTTTACTACTTTCCTGCTAGTATAGGGAATAATGTTATCCTTTGAAACTAAATAAAATGAAATATGTGTTAATATATAGACTCTAGTATGATGATTGCTTTTATCCTGTGAAACTAGATAAAACACGAGGTGCTGGAGGATTTTCTTTGACACACCGAAAGTGTCGTAAAACACCTACTCTATCATTCAATCAATCTTTGACACACTGTACTCAGTCAACCCATTAATCTTTGACACATTGTTTTCATTACCAGGACTGCCTACAGCACCTGTTCATCTCCTTCAGGATCAGAAGATTGTCCATTTCCACTGTATAGAGAAACAAGAAATGTTGTAAGATGATCCGCCCAGAAGGTATTTCTTTTAAAGATGTCTTGGCCTATTTAGATATTTAAAAAAACAAAAACAATTAGAATACCCACTGCTAGGTCAACTTGAAAGTTTCATTTTTACCTTTAGGTTTCTCTCAAAACTGCTACTGGACCTGTACAATGGTTCCTGAAAATAGACCTACGAATGTTGCTCGTACTTGACGTCATTCAAATCAGAAACAATTGAAGATGTTTGCTCCAGTGGGTTTTTTAAAAGTTGTACTTATTTTTCAGCCTGTAGTGGTCATGTCTTTCTTTTCACACCAGCATAGGAATTATACTGGTACCGCAAATTTTAAATGATTGAAAAGTGGACACAATGTAGGGTTTATACCTTTCCCTGAAGAGCAAAACTTCCTTTCTGTGTCACATGCTAATATGTTTTTATTAGTTAGCTTATGTAAATAGAATGGCTGTATTTAAATAACCACGTATTAAATAATTTAGATGCTCCAACATGAATATGCTTTAACTCAAAATTCAATAATTCAAACTAATTTAACTTTGACATTATTTTTCTCAGATTACTGTCACTCATCAGACTTTTCCGTAAAAAGGCACTGGTGTTATCAGTAAGTCTATCACAGAAGGTAGAAGGTCAAATAAACAGCTGATAGTGTTCGTTTGATCCGATTTTGAAACCCCCAGTGGGTCGGTGGGGGGAGTTATAAATAGACCTACTGCTCCGCCAGCAGGAAGTGCAACCCCTTCACTGGCGATTTGTCGCCCTTGGACATCTACGCTTGTAGTGAGAGTTGCGTGCGTCTGAGTGAGAGTGGTGGCTAACATACCACCACTCTCACTCAGACGCACACAACTCTCACTACAATACGCAATTAAAGAGAGCTCAACACCGGAAAATCCAGCGCACAACTGCATTTTTTTTTACCCAGAAACCATAAACAAATTCCAAAACAACGAAAAACTCATCAAACCCTTCGGCCTCAGAATCCTTGAGGACCTCAAAAACTTACACTTTTAAAAACAAGACATCCAACAAATTCTTTTCCCCAACCTCCCTCCGTGGCACCTCACCAAGGCAAAAGTAGACTTACAGCTGACCACACACAGCAAAGAAAGCACAAACACCAAAACGTTTAAAGCAGAATACAAAAAAACTAATAGATAAATACCCCGGTGCGAAGCTCATCTTCACAGATGGCTCCAAAATAGACAATGAATTGGGCGCCGCAGCCCTATCTTCCAACAGTACACACCAGAGGAGACTCCATCCTGAAGCCTCCATTTTCTCTGCGGAGGCCACTGCCATTGACATGGCACTGGACTCCGTAGAAAACTCTCCTAACAAATCTTTCCCTATCCTTTCTGACTCTCTGCCTTGCATCACCTCACTCACAAACTACACACTCCTCTTCCAAAAATAGTTAGGCTACAACAGAAAATTCATACACTATCCGAAACAGGAAAAAACACCATGTTCGCATGGATACCAAGCCATGTGGGCATCCGAGGAAACGAGCAGGTAGACGACCTGGCGAAGAAAGCCTCATCCCTTCTGCCGGGATCAACGACAAACACTCTCCGACAGAATGACTTTAGAAATGAAATCAAAAAGTACACCTCCAGTCTGTGGGAGAGCCACTGGGAAAAACAGAAAAGCAATAAACTATATGTTACCCAAACTAGAACAGCGAAATCCTTCGGACCTCTCCAGAAGAGACGAAGTCATTTTTACTCGATTGCGCATCGGAGACACGGCCCTGACCCACAAATACCTCATACAGGGAGATGAGAAGCCGTTCTGTGTTGGATGCGACACAGATTTTTACCATTAGACACATCTTAACCGAATGTCTAGACTTTGGAGAGATCCGAAGGAAATATTATAAATGCAAGAAATTGCAAGACATTTTTTCCGTCGTTGTTTCCAGCAGAATTTTGAATTTTGTGAAGGCCATTGGCCTTTATGGCAAATTGTAAGTGAAACAATATTGTTTTTTTAAAATTATTATTGTTATTTATAAGAGTTGTTTTAAATCGCAAATATATTTACACTGAATTTTAGTATTTTAGCATTTTAAAGTCTAATTGTCGACAAACCGTGCAGTGAACTGTTGCGAATGCTACAACTTGTGTTTCGCGCGCTTATATGACCTTATGCAGTTGCGAGCGCCGTAAAACCCTGTACTAAACAAACAAACATCTACACTCAGTTGCACATGGGCGACACTTGCTTTGGTGTATCGTCTGTCTTCTATCGTCTTTCTTCCTTCTTCTTTTGTCCTTCCCCGAGCTGACCGGGGAATACAATAAAAATAGTTGGCTGTCCCATCAACAGGTTTACAGGCAGAAGCGCATGAACCATCTTTAGAACTTAAAAAGAAAAAACTCTCTTTGCAGAACGCTTTGAAACTTAGCTCAGTACCCCAGAACCCAGCCCACAAATGTGCCTTTGGCCTTCCCGAAGATATAAAAACTCTATCCTCCTTAGGAAATAAAGTAAGTCCTTTCGGAATAAGAATCCAGAACGATCTCAAAGACATTGATTTTTCTGAAGACATAATCGAGCCCCTTGCCATGTCCAGCACACCACCATGACATTTAACCAAACCAAACATAGATACTAGTCTTTAAAAAAATACAACCAAAAGTCTACAGACAAAACTACATACTTAAACTCATACAAACAGCTAATAAATAGATACCCGGAAGCAGAGAAACTCTTTACAGACGGATCCAAAAATGACTCCTCAGTAGGAACTGCTGCCCTTGCATCGCCACACAGCTTAAGCTTAAGGAAACTCCACCCAGAAGCTTCAGTCTACACTGCTGAGGCTACAGCTCTTGAAATGGCCCTAAATATTATAGATCAATCAACCAAGTCTACTTTCCTAATCCTTTCAGACTCTCTCTCTTGTCTGAAATCTTTAGAGCGCTCTGACACCTCCGACAACAGAATTTTAAAACTTATCATTAAACTGCATTTTCTACATCAGTCTGGAAAAACTATTACAATAGCTTGGCTTCCAAGCCATGTAGACATTGATGGCAACGAAGCTGTTGACCAATTTGCAAAAGAATCTCTAAAACTACCTGAAAACAAAAATAGTAAAATCCCTTTCTCTGACATGAAACCGAAAGTAAAAGAACACATCACATTCTCCTGGTCCCAAATTTGGAATCATCAAATACACAACAAACTCCATTACATTCAACCGAAACTTACGCCCAGGAAACCACTATCTCTCCTACGAAGGTAAAAAGTAATTTTTACCAGACTAAAGATAGGACACACGCACGTTACGCACAAATATTTGCTTGAAGGAGAGGAAGCTCCTTTTTGCGTGGCGTGCAACACAAATTTCACAGTTCGTCACATCCTAACGGAATGTGTCAAATTTAATTATGTTCGTGAGAAATATTTAAAATGTAAAGATATTAAGACCCTTTTTGACATCGTAGACCCTAGAAAAAATTTAAGTTATATAAAAGAAATTGGACTATTAAATAGAATGTGAAAATATATCGTTATCGTTATCGGTGTATATATACATACACTGAAATTAATATTGTATCCTCCTTTCCTGCTCTCTAGCAATGTTCTGTTGTCTGCTTTCATTTCCACTTTCTGCCCCCACCCCCTCACCTTTGCCCCCTCCTCTGGGCTCCTGGCTCTTTCTGCAGCCTTTCTACTGCTACTCCTTGGCTCCTCCTTACTGCTGTCTTTCTGCCACACCCCTGATCTTCTGGTAGGAAAGATCTACACCTAGCCTTCTCGGACAAGGGCGAAAAATCTCGGAGGGCCCGTGTGCAAGTTGCGCACGTTAAAGATCCCTTGGTGGTCTAAAATCGACAAGAGTAGGCTTCGGCCGCCACCCGGGCAAAATTCAGAATTTCCTACCAATTGAAAATATTAGGTGTGTCCCGCGCGCTCATAATATGACCTTATGCAGTTGCGAGCGCCGTAAAACACTTTACAAAAACAAACAAAATAATATTGTATATACAAATGTAAATAAGCCTTTTCAATATTTACATTTTTTAAAATAAATGTTTGTTCGTCTTTTTAGCATAATGAAAATAGTGTGATCGTGTGCGGTTGTGAGCTCCGAAAGACTCTTACTAAAAACACGTCTGATTTTGTAGCGGTGAAACCTGTTGGCGCTTAAATGACGATAGTGTCGATAGTGCCGTAAAACATCTACCCAATCACCTTTTAGAACCCATAAAAAATTGTATTATTATGTCATAAATGTGTCAATAACAAAGCTCCCTAATATCTTAGCGATCTCATCCCGATTTATGTTCCACTTAGATCACTAAGATTAGGCGACCAGTATCTTTTAAGAGTTCTTAGAAAAGGAGATTTAAAAAAAATATTAGAGGAAAGATCGTTTGCCCATCTTTCTCCATCAGTTTGGAACTCTTCCCCAACCCTTGAGACATACAACATCTGAGTCTAAATTTAAAATATCGTTAAAGACATATCATTTTTATGTCAGTAGATTAACGTTCAGTACAATGTTATGTAAATGACTATGTATCCATTTATGTATTTTGCGAAATGCATTCTGTATTATTTTATGTATTTGTATGTGCTAATTTCGTAACGATGTGTAGGCGTGCACGTATGATAGCAAGTAGGTGTGTGTGTGTGTGTGTGTGTGTGTGTGTGTGTGTGTGTGTGTGTGTGTGTGTGTGTGTGTGTGTGTGCCCGCGCACGCGTGTGTGTTTAGCGTGCGTGTGTGTTTAGCGTGCGAGTGCGTGTGCGTGTGAGTGTGCATGTGCGTGAACGTGTACGTGCATGAATATTGTTCGTACTTGCATTAATGGAAAGCACCTTGAACTGTGTTCACACGGGAGTGGGCGCTATAGAAATCATCTTTATTATTATTATTATTATTATTATTATTATTATTATTATTATTATTATCATCATTATTATTATTATTATTATTATTATTATTATTATTATTATTATTATTATTATTATTATTATTATTCTGACTTAGCTGCAACCCCCACATTGTTGACGATTTAGGACTTGTATCTTGGCTTAGTACTGACCCCACATTGACCCTTTAAAACTTTATCTTGACTTAGCTCCAACACCCCCCGGGGCAGTGCCACTTACTGTAGTGTCTTTAGGCCATTCCCAAAGAGGGGACATTTCTCGTTCAAGCATAGTATAGTAGAATTGTAAATGGGCTGACTCGTGTCACGCCCATAA
This sequence comes from Aplysia californica, assembly GCF_000002075.1. NCBI lineage: Eukaryota > Metazoa > Mollusca > Gastropoda > Aplysiida > Aplysiidae > Aplysia > Aplysia californica. The sequence goes on along the minus strand of NW_004797731.1, from coordinate 512,397 downwards.
CCGTGCCTGATCTACAACAGGGAACTGTCATTTTCCTCTACTTCTTTTGTGTGTGTGTCACTCTCTTGTGACCTGCTATTTCCGGGGTTCCTTGATAGTCGAAGCAGACCTTGTGCTGTTGAAGCTAGAGAGGTGAGCAGTCTAAGTATGATTCCCTGTAAAGACTTCTCTGTTGGCACCCACCCCTTGGCGCTGATATGACCTTTTTTTTTTTTTTTTTTTTTGGTAAGTGTTTTTACGGCGCTCGCAACTGCATATTAAGGTCATATGAGCGCGCGGAACACTCCTAATAATATTTTCAGTTGGTAGGAAATTTTGAATTTTGCCCGCGTGGCGGCCGAAGCCTACTCCTATCGATTTTAGACCACCAAAGGATCTTTAACGTGCGCAACCTGCACACGGGCCCTCCGAGATGTTTCGCCCTTGTCCGAGAAGGCTAGGTGTAGATCTTTCCTACCAGAAGATCAGGGGTGTGGCAGAAAGACAGCAGTAAGGAGGAGCCAAGGAGTAGCAGTAGAAAGGCTGCAGAAAGAGTCAGGAGCCCAGAGGAGGGGGCAAAGGAGGTGAGGCGGGTGGGGGCAGAAAATGGAAACGAAAGCAGACAACAGAACATTGCTAGAGAGCAGGAAAGGAACCAAAAGGAGTCAATTTTAGAGAAGAAAATGTTTCCGTCGCATATACCCGGATTCGAACCCGGGACCTTTGAATGAGAGGCCAACACCTTAACCTCCAGGCCACGAGAGCCCCCTGATTTGACCTTATGCAGTTGCGAGCGCCGTAAAACCCTCTACTATAAAACAAAATATTAGCTCCAACGCCACATTATTCACCCTTTAAAGCTTGTATCTTAACTTAGTTCCAGCCTCACATTGTTGACCTTTTAGAACTTGTATCTTAACTTAGTTCCAGCCCCACATTGTTGACCCTTTAGAGCTTGTATCTTGACTTAGTTCCAACCCTTTAGAACCCTTGTATTGACTTAGCTCCAATCCCACGTCATTCACCTTTTAGAACCCATATAAAATTGTAATATTATGTCATATATATGTCAATAACAAAGCTCCCTAATATCTTAGCGATCACATCCAGATTTATGTTCCACTTAGATCACTAAGATTAGGCGATCAGTATCTTTTAAGAGTTCCAAGAAAAGGAGATAAAAAAATTAGAAGGAAGACCGTTTGCCCATCTTTCTCCATCAGTTTGGAACTCTTCCCCAACTTTGAGACATACAACATTTGAGTCTAAATTTAAAATATCTTTAAAGACATATCATTTCTATGTCAGTAGATTCATGTTCAGTACTATGTTATGTAAATGACTATGTATCCGTTTAAGCATTTTGCGAATTGCATTGTGTGTATTATTTTATGTATTTGTATGTGCTCATTTCGTAACGATGTGTAGGCGTGCGCGTGTGATAAGCAAGTAGGTGTGTGTGTGTGTGTGTGTGTGTGTGTGTGTGTGTGTGTGTGTGTGTGTGTGTGTGTGTGTGTTTGAGTGCGTGTGTGTGTGTGCGTGTGTGTGTGTGTGTGTGTGTGTGAGTGCATGTGTGTGAGAGAGTGCTGTGTGTGTGTGTGTGAGAGTGCGTGCGCGTGTGTATGAGTGCGTGTGCATGAATATTGTTTGTACATGCATGAATATTGTTCGAATATGCTTTTATGTAAAGCGCCTTGAGCTGTGTTCACACGGGAATGGGCGCTATAGAAATAATCTACATTCTTATTATCTTGACTTGGCTCAAACCCTTTATTTTTGACGATTTAGGACTTGTAACTTGACTTTGTACCAACCCCACGTTGTTGACCCTTTAGACCCCATATATTTTGACTCAGCTCCAACCACATGTTGGTGACTCTGTAGAACTCATATCTTGAATTAGCTCTAACCCCATCTTCATTTAGCTCCAATCCCACGTTGTTGACCTATTTGAACTTGTATCGTGACTTAGCTCCTAACCCTTGTTATTGACCTTTTAGAACTCATATCTTGACTTTGCTCCAATCCCATCGTGACTTAGAATCGATCTCATGTTGGCTCATTAGAATTTGCATCTTGACTGAACTCCAACCTAACGTTGTTGACTCTTTGGAACTCGCATCAAATATATGTGTACACAGACTGAAATGCCATTATGTTTTTCTGTACGTTTAAAAAACAGTTTAAAAATTCGAAAAATTGAATTTCTGTAATATTTGGACAATTATAATCTGATTATTGTGTGTGCCTTTCCTTTGAACCTCAGGGAGCTTTCAGAATTCTTTGTACAAAATTAAAACTGCCCAAAATCTCCTTTTGTACATCGAGCTGAAATATAATATGTATATATTTAATAAATTTATAGTGTGGAATCTATTTTACAGGTCTTTTTTGTTGTACGTTTTATTGGTAAGGTATTCATGTATAATATTTTCTTTTCATCGCCGTTGTTTGTTGGGCGCTTCTTGGGGGTCCTTCTTTTCATTCCCACTGCTATTTCTGTCGGCTACCTGTCTTACTTTTCATCTGCTCTAAAATGGACATTGTATTTCAAAGTGCTTCATGCTTCTCTTACGTCAAAGAGAAAATCATGTTTTCATTATCATTATCATCAGTAGTTAGCTATTGGTGGTTTTCTTTTTTCCACTAGATCTATCCCTTCTTCGCCATTTGTTTGTGCATGTTGTACTTCGATGTCTTATTTATGGGTTCATCTTCATCTTGTGCTTTCTTTACTCATGCTCTCATGCTAAGTGGCGTCGGTAGTCTAGTGGTTAGGCTACCGGACTCGTAATCGTTAGATTGCGGGTTCGGGGGTTCGAGCTTCAGCGGTCCGACGTTGTGTCCTTGGGAAAGGCACTTTGAACGAACTTCCCACTTGGCTCGGTCCTATGGGAGACGGACGTTAAATTAGGAGGTCCCGCCTCTTAAATAACCTAAAAGTGTTGATAGGGGCGTTAAACTCATACCATTTTTTTCGCATGCTAAATAAGATTGTAAGAGTTTGTGATGTAGGAATCCGCCTCTTTACCATGGACATGAGTTTGATTTCTGAATGGGAAGGATTTCTTTGTTGTTGTTGTTGTTTTGTTTTTTTTGTTGTTGCTTTTTTTTTTTGGGGGGGGGGTTGTTTTGTTTTTAAACACAAATCTTGTATTTATATCCCTGTCTGCCTGCTGGGATGCTGTATCATTCTAAGTCCTGGTCAGACGTGCGTCTGGACCAAAGAAGCCTTTCTCACAAAATGATCAAAGTCGAGTACCGCACGTGGAAGACCTGAGTTTGATTCCCAAAAGGGGAGAGTTTTCAGCCCGTATTTCGGTCTTTCTGCTAGGACATCGCATCCCTCTCAAATCGAGTCTGTCCTGGCAGCCCGCCTCCGAAATGATTTAAACTAGGTTGATTGAGGGGGGGGGGGGCAAAACGCGAACAGAAAAAAGCAACAATTTTAGTCCTAGTTGGTAGGGTTAATCATGCTTAATCAAAAGGTTGTTAGGGGAATGTGCAGGCCTCTATCGCT
>NW_004797731.1:503532-506938 GCF_000002075.1 Aplysia californica | reverse complement strand
AAAAAAAAAAAAAAACCCACCCAAAAAAAATCCAACATCAACAACAACAAAAATCACAAGGTCGGAGTGTCATGTAAAAATGCAATTCGTCAGTTTCTCTCTAAGCGCCGAGCTGTATTTGGAAGAACCAGTAGAAGTTTTGACAAGTAAAATGAGTCCCTGTCATAGCTGTGTGTGATTGATTTGCACGGGAACAGCAACACTGCCATCCGACTTAAGAACAAATGAAAAACTAGAGAAAAACCCACAACATGCATGTATACAACGTTCGGTAAAAGTCTATTTGAGCACTCTGATGGGAAGTTTCTTGACCAACAGTGTACATTCGAGGTCTTTACTCTCTGCTGAGACAACTATTGTGCGTCACCGAGATGTCATGTGCAAAAAAAATGTTTAACAGTTTTTGGGAGAATGTGACGTTCAAGTAGTCTTTTTGTTTTTTTGGGTTTTTTTGGTAAGTGTTTTACGGCGGTCGCAACTGCATAAGGTCATATGTGCGCGCGGGACACACCAAATATTTTCAGTTGGTAGGAAAATTTGAATTTTACCTGGGTGGTGGCCGAAGCCTGACCTTATCGATTTTGGACCACCAAAAACGCAACTTGCACACCGGACCTCCGAGATTTTTCGCCCTTGTCCGAGAAGGCTAGGTGTAGATCTTTCCTACCAGAAGATCAGGAGTGTGGCTGAAAAACACCTGTTAGAAGGAGCCAAGGAAAGACTTCAAAAAGAGTCAGGAGCCCAGAGTAAGGTGCAAAGGAGGTGAGGGGGTGGGGGCAGAAAGTGGAGGCGAAAGCGGACGACAGAATATTGCTAGAGAGCAAGACAGGAGGTGAAAGGAGACAATTTTAGAGAAAAAAAGTTTCGGTCGTTACCCGGATTCGAACCCTGGACCTTTGAATGAGAGGCGAACACCTTAACCTCTAGACCAAGAGAGCCCCCAAGTAGACTTTACTCAAGTTCATTTTAGTTGAGAATTTTAAGGAAATATTTTTGAAGATAGCAAGAGCGGAGCACAAGTGACGAAACTAAGATGACGTGTAATGGAAATAAAATATAGTTTAACGTCCATCTCCGGTATGACCGAGTCAAAAAGGTAAAGAGATATGTGTCGCTTAGCAACCGAGCAAGAGTTGGACAGGGGCATCACTTACACGTTTATTATCTGGGGTAATGGGCTTTGCCAAGGATGTCTTCATGTATAATATACGGTTCATGTGTATGCCTGTGACAAGTAGGTGGGGTCGCCGAAACCGCTGTAGGGCACAAAGTGCAAAAACGGTAAGCCAGTTACTAAAATTAGCCGGCCAAAACACCTTCTGTCACATGGCCTATTCTGAGCAGTTAGGGAATAAGCTCTCATACTCGTGGTACACGGCGCTCCAGCTCAGCTGATTCACGACCTCCCTCAGTTGTTTACAGTTGTAATAAAATGTTATACTTTCAAGCCTCAGCAAAGTCATCTTATCCATTATCAAATAGTATGTTTATTGCTTGGATTATTCATTTCTACTAAGTTTAGTGTTTATTTCATACAAATATGTACAACACGATTGGAGTTATAGTTTGTGTGGATAAAAACTTGGATGACAAATTTATTGGCTTCCTACGAAAGAAGAGTAGCCTCCCGCATACTAAAAGTTAACCCTTTTACCCCCAGGCCTAAGAATTGATTGATGAAGCAAGGCTTTGAGTAAAAGCACATTCCTGTGTAGAATAAATCTTCTTCATAAGGATTTTAAAAAACATTCTGGCTACCCTTTCGTTTGATTTTAATACTTTGGTATCATCGTTGTCCCCTCTCACCTTTGTCCTCCCCTGTAGACTCTCAAACAGTTTTTTCCCCCTCTGCCACTCAAACTTTCTAGGTTAGGTCGAGAAAACCTAATTACCTACTTTCAGTGATTAAAAAAGGCATGAATGGGAGAAAAAAAACAAGGCCAGTAAACATAAAGCAGGCCAGACGCTTACATGTTGTTACGTAGATTGTCTTCTATTAAATTGTGCTAGGGTTCATTGTAAAAAAATTAGTCAATTAGAACTAACATATTGTGGTTATGCCTGGCGTATGCAAAAGAACAACATTCATAAACATGAATACATTTTATTTATATTTAATAATGTATTAAACGTGATGAATTTAAGTTCTTGCGCCAGCAAAACGTTATAATTTATAGTGCTCCTTTTGGGCACGCAGTGGTGGTACTATAGCAAATTACGTGTTGACTGAGGAGTCAGGTGTATTGTTGGAAGGGGACAGGGATGAGAAGAGGTGGATGAATGGTTGGGCAGATGGGTTACACACACGCACACACACACACGCGCACACACACACACACACACACACACACACACACACACACACACACACACACAAACACACACACTCACGCGCGCGTCAGCCAGCTCTGTCGGTACGTCATGGGGTCTTTTGGTGCACTATATTTTGATGAGGGAAGCGGAAGTCTATTTGAGATTAAGGCTAAGTTCACCCTGAACCCGGCAAGTTGTCGTCTGCTTCTTCCTACCATGCGGTGTTTACCGTAGAGCTGGCAAAAATATATGCGCTTTCCAGGAGGAAGAAACGAATTATATTGCTGTGGAGGATTTTATAAAACCGATTATTGAAACGGACTTCTCGAAAATATGGTGTTAACCCAATTCATTGCAATCGTAGCATACATGGGCAACACTATCTCTTGATTCCGCAAGTGATGGACGATACCCAGAAATGATCAATCTATCTCGGGTGTGATAGTTTTTTGTTCTCTTTCACCGATTTCCTTTGGACAGCAATGATAATGATAAGCTTCTCTTGGTCCATTTTGCCGGGAATTGACAGCGAATCATGGACATTCTCTCTATTGGTATAGTGGGAAATTACTTCCACTGGACAATCCAGCCATTTGTTATGTGTGCACACGGCAAAGCAAATTGCTGGCTGACGGCAAAGGACCTGTCTGTGGTGGCGGCAGTCTGAACGTGTATCACCAGTTTTCATGACAGGAGAGAGGTAAAAGGCGTGGCGACAGATTACAGCCGGCTGCTGACGGCTGCTGCCAGCAACTGGCCGGGCTCAGCGTGAACTTAGCCTAAGGCGCTCAGAAAGAAAGATGATCTCTTTGGGCTGTCGTGCCGTCATTTGAGCTCTAAGGAAATTAGGAAAGAAAACTTAAGTACTAGTGTTGGTGTCTGGATACTTTATCACTTGGCTCCATCATAATTCAAATTTAATACGAACCTGAAGCGACGGCAGTCCTCATTTAATTCGATCTCCGACTGAATCAATCTAAGTGTTATAAAAATAAGAACGATACGTAAAAGACAACACACACACACACACACACACACACACACACACACACACACACACACATACACACACACATACACAAACACACACACA
>NW_004797731.1:495905-497299 GCF_000002075.1 Aplysia californica | reverse complement strand
GTTTGTCTCATATATCTCATATTCTTTTGTCTAACTTACCCTAACTTATTTCATCTAATGTTATTTCTATTATTTGCCTTTATCATATGTGAGGTGTGCTGACAAAATGAGTTACTTCTCGCTGTCCAAGAATGGAGATATGGGCTGAAAATCGACGCTGCGGTCAGATTTATAGATTTCTAATTGATGCCATTTTGTTCAAGTCTACCATGTCTTTTATTCTTACAGACTTACAAATTGTACAAATTTCACCTATAAAGTTGATGTATCAAGTTCCATAAGGCTAAAATCGGAAAAGTAACTCATTTTGTCAGCGCAGCTCACATATGCTCCTTAAATTTATCAGAGCTATTAACATCGTACTGTCTAGACTTGATGATTCGTTACTCCAATGTTCCATAGCGAAGCGTGGGCTGTTGCTGCAGCTTTTGAGGAAGTGTCCAGTGGCGCCACCTCGATCCAGGAATTGTCAAAGGAGAAACCTGGAGACACTTGACCAGATTAAGGACTTGGGAGGTTTTAGGGAAATGTAGGATGAGAATGTGCTGACGTTTTAACTTGGATTTAGTTAAAGGGTGTGCAGGCGATTCGATTTTTTTCGAAATGGAATGTTGGTGTAGAAATATGACTTTGTCGAAGTTGACAGATTCGATTTATCTTTAAATTAGGGGGGTTTGGATTTGTTTATTTTCTTCTTTTTTTTTCTTTTTTTTGGGGGGGTCAGGCGGTTATGTCATTCGAAAGTGAATTCTATTTTTCCCAAAAAACAAGTATTTCAGTTTAAACTTGACGTATGGCAAGCATAAGGCATTAAAATATAAATTCAAACATGACTAAGTACACTATAATTCCGCAGACTTTGAACCTTTCCACTTGGACAAACTCGCATCGCCTACACACACCCCTTAACAAAGAGTTTTGCTTGCTTTCCCGTCTGCTCCTCACAAACTACGGTTCGCATAACGACACCAGACCGAGCATACTTCTAGTCACTTGTGGCTTACAGCGAGGAAGTAGCGGGGGCCAGGTTTGTGGCGGAAAAAAACGCGTACAAATCCACATCGCATCCGTGTCCTGTCTTCGTCGTCCACCTTTCTTGACCGAAAGAGACTATCGTATCATAATCTCTAAGCAAGAGGCTTTTTGTTTCATACAAGAAACCCTTGCAAGGAAAAGAGGGGGAAAAGGCGGAGTCAGCACTTTTACCCAGCTGTTATGTATCAAAATTTATGCACAAAAATATACTATATGTGTGTGTGTGTGTGTGTGTGTGTGTGTGTGTGTGTGTGTGTGAGAGTGTGTGTGTGTGTAAGTGTGTGTGTGTATGTGTGTGTAAGTGTGTGTAAGATTATGTATGCTATTTGTGTATATTATAGTATGTGTGTGCTTGTGTT
>NW_004797731.1:486936-493376 GCF_000002075.1 Aplysia californica | reverse complement strand
CACACACACACACACACACAAACACACACACACACACACACACACACACACACACACACACACACAGATCAAAGAGTCTCTTCCCTAAAAGACACAAGAAAATCTGTAAACCTCCACGCAGACAGACAAAGCCCCTAGGCAATATTTTAAACTTCAAGCAAATTACAGCCGTGTAAACCTTTCTGTTCAAATCAATGCCAGCCTTATCTTAGTACGAACATAATTTAGTGATAGAATACAATGTTCAGTCTTTTTTTTTTGCGTTTTCTATATTTGTGCAATTCCTGTTCTGTACTGCCGTCGGTGATTTAGTGGCCTGATTATCTTGCTCATAATCGAAAGGTCGTGAGTTTGAACTATGTCCAGGACCTAACGGTGTGGTGTGTCCTTGGGAAAGACATGTTACACGGATTTTCCACACTTCTCCCGCTTTGTGAATGGGTACACGACCGCGAAAGTTGTTGTCACTATGGCGGCGTTTTGGGGCCTGTAAAATGGCAGCTGGCACTGCAAGTTTCTCGAGAAAATAAGATTAATTTTGGCACTGCATGTTTCTCACGAAGATGAGATTGTTTCTGAATGTTATCAAGTCTGCTGAGTATTACTAAAGATGGTAAAGTGCATAATTGAAGCTTGCTGCTGAGTGGGAATTTATGTTATGCAAATGCTATTTGATATTATCAATACTGTACAGACGAAAACTGAGCACTTATCTGACGATTTAAAGACACACAAACAAAAGTAAGATTTAAGACCTTTAAAAATGTTTCTTTTATTCTAGTGAACTGTAGGAGACTTCGTATTGCAATGTATACATTGTGCCAGAAGTATCTCTTTCCATGCTGTAGAGTTATCACAGTTTTCGGAGAAGAAAAAAAAACCTTGTAAAAAAAAACGGATTTAATATACGGCATGTGACCTTATCCGTTTATCAGATTTGATAAAATACATCATTATTTCGTCCAATGTAGCAAAATATATCATTTCTCCTTTAATTCAAAGAAGAATAAATCGCCTTGGTTTCGTAAGTGACACAAAATCATATATTATGGCGACGCATCCGTAAATGGCTCCGTTTTTGACGGTGGGCCATATATTATGAGAAATTATCTTGAATTCTGGTGCTTTTCTGGGTCTAGTTTCATCGATTAGTAGACGGGGCGTTTAGTCCCTTAAGACCACACGCACACCAGAAAGCTTTCTACTCGATGCTGGGCTGCCAGTATGCATGCAATGGGACAATTTTCTTTAACCCGTTCGTCTTTTTTCACCACCAGTGACGTCATACTTACAACCGTTCGACGAGGGGAAATGACCTTCGTGTGCCCTGGACCTTACGTCAGAACACAAGGTTGAGAGATTTGTTTGCTTGTTTCGCTTTGTCTGTTTTGGGTTTTTGTCTTGTTTGTTTGTTTGTTTGTTTGTTTGTTTGTGTGTTTGTTTGTTTGTTTGTTTGTTTGTTTGAATAAAGAGAAGCACATCGACATAATTATTGTCGTTAATTCGTGCTACAAAAAAAAAATTGAAACAGACAGACAGAAACAACAGAGAGGAAGTAAAGAAGTAAAACCAACACAAGTGGCGCTCTTCACCCTCCCGCAGCGTTGAGGGGAAAATTAGTCAAAGTAAGAGCAAATTTCGGAGTTTTATCTTTTAAAAATATTTTTTTAATGTCTTTCTCGTATGACATCATAGCAACCCAAATGTGGTCCAACTGAGATTTCAGACCCAGGATGTGAGTGTTAGGTCAAGTAAGTTCCTAATGGTGGACTAACGTTTACTTTTTCCGACAATGTTTAAGCAAAAGCGGGGAGAATTGAGACCCCTATCTGATTTGAGCCTTAAACCTCTCTTTCTTCCCGGTACTTCTTTTTAATTTTAAAGTTTTAGTAAGAGTTTTACGGCATTTGCAACACAATTAGGTCATGTAAGTGCTGAAGATTAGAAGACGTTAACTAGATAGTAACATACAAAGAAATGATGGAGGAGAGATAAGGACCACAGATGTTTTATGGGCAAAATGAGCAAACCCCACCAGAGCACCCATCAATCACCCACATAGTTTTTGGTCATGTTTTCAAACGGATTCTAAAGTTTCACATTTTAGCAAAGACAAAAAACTAAGGAAGAAAATCAAGAGAACTCAAAAGTGTCCGTACCAACGTTTATGACTCGCCGCTGTTACATACGGTAGACGTGAGTTCGAATCCCGAGAAAGGGAAGTTAAATGGTAGTCTAGATTCTCAATCTGTGCGCTGGGATGTATCACACTAAGTCCGGGGTGGGACTGAAATTAATGATGTATGGTAAATTGATGAGAGTGTGAGAGATTTGCAGTCATTTGGGAGAAAATGGTGTTTGGCCATTTCGAAACCCGTGGGAGACATGCAAATTTAGAATTTGCACGGGAGCGGAAAAACTCCTCATTTGGATATAGTTTTTATCATTCCTTTTTCATGAATATACAGAGCTCACTATTATCAGTAATACAATGATATGTTATACAATGACATGGAAGGATTTACTCATGGAAAAGACAAGAAAATTAGATGATAGCTCCTTTTAGCATCTAGATAAAATATTGTCAGCTTTCTGTTTTCAAAATGTGGATCACGGCTTTATGGCAGGAAACCGTTTTTCTCTGCTTGCGTGCAGCATTGCACAGCAGAAGGAAATGGCCCATGCTCTGTCAGGCAAGCGCCAAGTTAAACGTAGTGCATTTATCTCCGTCCTCAGCCGGAATCTCACTGTAAAAGTATGGTGAATATCGTGTCTCTAGTAGTAGTATAAGGTTTTACGGCGCTCGCAACTGCTAAGGTCATATGAGCGCGCATCGTGTCTCTGAAGGAAGCGCGCAACCATTTAAAATAGCTTTATTTTTTTTATGTATTCATATTCATGCCCCTATCGACTGAGTTAGGATAATTTAAGACCAAGCCAGCCAGGGCCAACCAGGACAAAGATGGGTACAACATCCCAGTAGAAGAAAGACGAAGGTACTGGGGAAAAAGTATCCCCATGCTCGAATCGTCTTCTGCTTACAACAATGCTGCACTTGACTCCTGCACCACAGACGCCGGTATAAGCATGTATTAGAATATATAAATACAGAGATACTCGATAAAAACTCTCCACACTCAGGAATTGAACTCAGGTCTTCTGCTTGCGACGGTGAAAAGCCAAATCTTCACACCCCAAACGCTGGTATCACGTGTTGTGCGTACAACGTCAATGAGCGTAAACATCACATATATCATTTGCTTCAGGTCAATTTCCTTGTAGGTGATAGTGAGACAGAAATTAAGATGTTTCACAACCCCATCGACCCTACTTAATTATGTTCGAGGCAGGTTGCTTCGACCCTGTCCGCCAGAGCCTGCCTGGGCTAAGTGAGCACAGTTGAGTATCCTAGCAGATAAAGGGAGATTAGGCCTATTGATACAAAAGCGTTCTCAATCGAAATCAAACTCAGTGTACGAAGATGAAGAACCTAACCGTTACACTACAGTTAACATGCTTGAAAGAAACGCAACGTAAAAATATTGGTACAGTGTTAAAAATGTTGCCTGCAACCAGCTTATCAAAATGACGAAAACTAATATCAAACAAAAACAGGATATTCCGAGCTGATGAAAGCCACGCATGTTCTAGCCCCTACCGGAACTTGTTCCCCACATATTTTATGAGGTGTCGGGTTAAAACAATGGGGCATTAATCACGCAAAGAACATGGAAAAAAGCATTATATAAAAGTTGTTCTTTTCTTCATGCAGAAAAGTGCACATGCCTTACTTTTTAAAAAGTAGAGTGGGTTGACAGTTATTTGGAAAATACAGTGAGAATATTGAATGTGGTAACGAAAGATAAGAGGAATTGTATGAACTTACATTACTTGGGAGGGGCGGGATCGTTTTCAAATAATATTGTTGTAGAGGCAGGCGGCTTCAGCCCTGCCTGTCAGTGCAAAAGTGGACGGGGAGAGATATATTTTCTCAGCAGACAGACAGGAAATAATACTTGATGAGCGAAAATCTTTTTTCTTAGGGAATATAGAACAGTGGTATCTTCAGCATTTGAGAACACTGGAAGTGCCAGCGATTTTATATCTATTATTCACCAAACACTGGATTTCCAAACATTGGAATAGCAAGCAACTCTTGAATAAAGATAGATCCTTGGTTATTTCCTTTTTAGTGTAATCGATACCATCTTTTCAAACGCCCCTCCCCTTTTTTTTTACCCCCTGTGTTCTACATTTCAACATGCTTGAGACTGTCATCATACATCCCACTGCGCAGCCTCTCCTAAATTGGTGTCTGACATGAGTCTTTGTCTTTTCGGAATCAATAGGCGTCATCGAAGACACCAATCTTCCCTTTCCATGAGAACAATTTTCAACGGCTCTTGACAGTGATAGCGATGACGCTCAGAATTAAGCATTGGCCGAACAAACAACCCCCCACAGAGATTTAAAATCGCCTTCAGTGTGTTGTCGCTTCGCTCATTATTATTGATCTCATTATTTTTCCAAAGTCTCAACTGCTCGGAGAAGCCGTATTCATGAAACGAGTGCTCTGTTTAGTGTTTTTCCAGCCGGACACTTGTTTTGACACGCCCTGGTGACAATAGGAAAACAAGGGAAACCCTGATCCTCACAACAGACATGGAGACTCCAAAACCGAATGATATTCGAAAATTATATCACTGAAATCTTAACCCTATCCTTCAACCTAATTTTAACCTACCCTAGCCCTAACCCCAACCCTAACCTTAACCCTAACTCTTACCTTAGATATAACCAACCCTAACCATAACCATAATCGCATAACTCTAACCCTAACCCTAGCCCTAACCCTAACCCTAACCTTAATCATAACCCTAATCCTAAATAACCTTAACCCCAACCTTAACCCTAACCTAACTCTAACTCTAACCTTAGCCTTAACCTGAAACTTAACTTTAACCCTAACCCAAACTGTAACCGCAACCCTAACCCTAACCTTAAACCCTAACCCTAATCTTTACTCTAAAACTAACGATATACAAAACCCTAACTCTAACCCTTTAATACAAGAACAAAGCACAGCTGGGTTCTCTCACATCGCCATTATGTAAACTTGGGTTTACCCAGTAGAAAGATAATGCTGGGGTCAATACAACAATTAACCTTTCACGATTATCGGCTCCCCTGCCTCTGCGCTGTCGGCAAAGCGGCTTCACTATAATATCTCCTCCGGAGTGCTCCCAACTCCTGTACTACAGACGCCATTATGTTCTGGACACTATCAGAATATATCAGAAAATATCTCCTATTTGGTTGGGGTTGTTTTTGTGCTTTTTTTTGTGTGGTTTTTTTTTGGATGTTGTTTTGTTGTTGTTGTTGTTTGTTTTTGTTTTTTGTTGTTTTTGGGGTTTTTTTTGTTTGTTTGGTTGGTTTTTTTGGTGGGGTTTTTTTGTTTGTTTGTTGTTGTTGTTGGGGTTTTTTTTTTGGGGGGGGGGTAAATTATAATGGACACAAACTGTGTTCAGTAAGAGAAAAAAATCAGTGAAAATTGCTGAACGGGCGGGAAAATGTTGACCTCCTGATTTCACCGTGATGACGAACAAAAGAGTTTCGTTCAGTTTTTCTCCTTTTCTTCTAAGAGCTTTGGGATACAGTATCTGAGTAAACGACTCTGCGGTGGTTGTCCCAGACAGGCAGAATGGAGACGGAGGCTCGTCCCACAAATTATGTATATTTTCGATGAAATGAGGTGTAAAATATAGTTTAGTTCGAGTGCAGAGAAGCACATCGGCACGATAACGGTAACAATTTAGTTGACAGTGACAGGAAAGCAAAATGGACATACAGAATAATGTATACGGTAGAGAGAAGACAAGTATGATGTACTATCCCCCCTCCCCTTTCCGCCTTCAATAAGCAAACAAACAAACAAACAAATAAACAAACAAATGAAAAAAGAACAAACAAATAAATGAAACCAATCAATCAATCAATCAGTGAATTATCACTTTATTGTACTTTATGTTTATGCATCCTGCATAATTTTTTATTTTCAACCTGGGATTTGCATTTACTTTTGTTACCACATACTACAATCAAGCTCCCTCGAACCAATACGAGCTGTATCTTTCCAATGCGAACGTGAGGATACGTGACATCAAAGAGAGCTCTGCTGTCCACTAGTAACCTGCCTCAGTGGTCGTTTCCTTGTAATGAAAGCGTGGGAGAAGGACGAGTTTCTGCTTCATTACCGAGTCTGCCTGGCCCCAGGAAATGAAACCGGCTGGTCATCCAGACGGAACAGAGCACAAGATTGAATTAATCGGGGTTCTTTTTTCACAGTTGTCAGAGTTTTCGGGTTTTTAAGGCATTCTTCGTCAGATACCGTTTCCTGTAAGGAGATTTTTATCCCTTTCGATTTTACGTTTCCGAGTCGG
>NW_004797731.1:482421-486574 GCF_000002075.1 Aplysia californica | reverse complement strand
ATAGATAGATAGATAGATAGAGAGAGAGAGAGAGAGAGAGAGAGAGAGACAGAGAGAGACAGAGAGAGAGACAGATATGAGAGGGGATGGGTGAGAGAGGTAGAATGAGAAAAAGAAAATAAAAGAAGGAGAAGCAAAGTAGACGGTATGGGTGAGAAGACGACTGATTTGAGAAAGGGAAAAAATGGGTGTGCAAGAGAAACAAAGTGAGAGAACGATTGTGATAGGTCTTGTCAGTAAGCGAGGAAATTAAGTATGTGTGTGTGTTATTATGTGTGTGTGTGTGTGTGTGTGTGTGTGTGTGTGTATGTGTGTGCGTGTATGTGTGTGTGTACGTGTGTGCTTACATGTGTGTACATGTGTGTGTACATGTGTGTACATATG
Organism: Aplysia californica; assembly: GCF_000002075.1. NCBI lineage: Eukaryota > Metazoa > Mollusca > Gastropoda > Aplysiida > Aplysiidae > Aplysia > Aplysia californica. The sequence continues at coordinate 486,190 of NW_004797731.1, read as the reverse complement.
TGTATATGTGTTTGTACATGTGTATTTACAGATGTGTGTACATGTGTGTATCATGTGTGTATGTGTGTATGTGCATGTGTGTGTGTGAGTGTGTGTGTGTATGTGTGTGTGTGTGCGTGTGTGTATGAGTACATGTATGTGTATGAATAAGGGGGAAAGTGAGGGGTGGGGTGGGTTAGACGAAAGATCAATGTAAAAAGACATCTTCATTGCGCTGACGACAACGCTGTCAGAATACTTTGCAGTACTGCGAATAAAGACCTATAATTATTGTCACGTCTTCACTCAGGGAACACGGCATTCATGACATTGATTTCCTCTTCTTTTCTTGGCAGCAGCATGAAGGAGTATAAGTACAGTCGAAATCGTCCAAGACGGCCTCCGATTATCAAGTATAAAGTGGTTGTCTTAGACAGGTGGGTGTCTTAGGCAGCATCATTATAGCATTTTTGCAAAAGGCCAAGGGCGAAATGAGAAATGATTATTTGAATAGGTGATTGTCTTTGACAGGAGACGATGCGAGCAGGCTCGGCTGAGGTCTAGTGACTTTTACCCCTTTAATAACATTTCTATAAAGATTAAAGGTTCTTAAAATAAGTTAAATTCATCTTTAACGACGTAATAACGACCCCCCAAGTTGGCCCCACCTAGATTGGAGGCTCCCGATGAGCGTGGTAGGTAAAGTAAATTTCGAATGATAACCTCAGTTAGACCTTTATCTTAAATTGTTGCGTCCTCAAGTGTGTACTTTGTCGGGTGATGTATTGTGTGGGTTTAATGCTCCTTTCAATACTAATTCATGCAGTCGGGACCTCTAATTTTAACGTCTATCTTTGATGACACTGCATGAGTCAAGTGATCTCGAGGTTGCGGGCTCGGGGATTCAAGGCAGAGGTACGACATTGTGTCCACGGGAAAAGCACTTTACACGAAAAATCGTTTTCCTCACTTCACCGCGGCGTGAAAGGGTACTTCGCCAAAGAGAGACAAAGACCTTGTCAGTGTTATTCCTTTAGCGTCCCTTTAATGACAGCTTGCATCGCATGCTTCCAAGGAAATTGAGGTTGTTTCAGAATGTTACAAAGTATTCTGTTGTTTGACGGAAATTTGCGCTATACACATGCGATATACCACTTAAGTAAATGCAAAGCCGGTAATAAAAAATGAAATAAACTGACCATCAATACTGAAAGCAGACTTACAATTTACCATTAGGAAAATGAAAAAAGGAAAAGACACAGGGCCGGATAATGTTCCAGTTGAAGAGATTGTCGCACTTGAATAACACTGAAATAACAACAAAGCTCTTAAATTATATTTATGATAGCAGTGAGATCCCATAGGATATGATGAAGTCAGTTTTCTTAGCTTTACCTAAAACACCAGGTGCCACTGAATCAGGCGCAGTTCGTCCATAGAGCACGGTCGTGCAGTGCCGCCCAAATTGTTTTTATTGTTCTATAACGTAAAGCACCCACAATGATAAAATAAAAGAAGCCTGAAACAAACACTAGCCAAATATTATATCAAAACAAGGTTCTCGCTGGCGCCATAACTGTCATTTCTGTGTTTATAGCGCCGTATAACTAAAACATATACTATGTCATGCCAAAGCACATGCGCTTTATCTAAACACAATAGGGTATCCAACAGTGGCAACTATAAATCGCTCTTTGGGATAACCCAAGCGATGACGACACTCGTATCGAGTTTGGCGGTACATTAATATTAATAAGACGGCACATCTCACATGTGCCCATGCCGAGTAGTGCCGAAACATAGCCCACAGTATGCAGTCTAAAAATAAACGCCATAGAATGTACACTAGTCTTTGCCAAAATTACGTGATCCCTGGAGCAATCCAGCGGAGTGCTCAAGTGAATTGTGATTGGTTCATTGTCTAGCCACTATTTTAAGTGCCTCTGTGACCGTGAACCTGAGGGAGGTAAACGTGACATACTTAAGTCACCGTCCTATGAGTTGTGCCTTTGGATGGTTTTGTAATGAAGTGGTGAACGTTATTACTTGAGTGTTCTACTGGAGAGGCGAACACCATTACTAAAGTGTTCAGTTCCGATGAAGGATGAACGAAATTGATGTTTAGCTAACAAACAAGTCTATTTCTAGAAATAAAAGCAACAAGTAAAAAGAATGAGAATAAAGGCATGAGGTCCTCCTTCACCAACCCAAAGATCCTAAAATTATCCCTGATCTTATTTACAATGCCCTTGACTATCTTGAGTGTTCGATAGCTTACTTGTGCACGTCCACTTTTTAGCCCCACGAGCCGCCCCTGCACTGAGTGTAATATGCAGAGAACAACAGCTTTATGAGTCCTTTTACAAAAATATTGCTGCCAGTACTAATGTAAAAATTGAGGAAAAGTCTAAAATCAGAGATATCTAAAACACAATTCGGCTTTGTTCCCGACAAGGGCGCTAGAAATGCTATATTCACCTTAATGTTAATGGAAAGATGCATTGAAGCACAAAAGATCTGTATATATATGCTTCACAGATTATTCAAAAGCGTTCGATAAAGTTAGACATGATGAGTTATTTAAAATACTAGAAAAGCTAGACATAGATTGAAAAGATTTAAGAATTATCAGGAATTTGTACTGGGTCCAAAACGCTGCTATACGAATTAGTGGAGAATACAGCGAATATAAGCAGACTATAATAAGAGTGGGGCAATGATGTGTCAAGTCACCAGACCTCTTAACATGTACAGTGAAACAATCCTTATAAACATAGAAGAATGTCCAGGTTTCAAAGTGAATCGCGAAAATATTATTAACCTCAGGTATACCAATGACACGTTTTTTAATAGCAGACTCAGAAAAGGACCTCCAATCGCTTCTAGATACTGTTGTAACAGAAAGTGAATGAAAAGGAATATTGTCGAATGTAAAGAAACCAGAATGCATGGCAATATTTTAAAAAGCAGGAAATCCTACTTGTAATCTCATTAGCAAAGGTGAAAAGATCAAACAAGTCCAACAGTTTAAATAACGAATGTATATAACAACATCTTGTGCCAAATGTTCCACAGAACTAAAACGGAGAATTGCAATGGCTAAGGCTTGTTTCAGTAAAATTATCCCAATCCTGAAAAATAGAAGCATGCCAATGACTAGTAAAATGAAAGTTCTGAAATGCTTTGTGTGGTCAACCCTTCTATATGGCTGTGAATGCTGGATAATCACCAAAGACAGTAAAAATAGAATAGAAGCAACAGATATGTGGTTTCTTAGGAGACTGTTCAGAATATCGTGGAAGGAAAAGAAATCAAATGAGGTAGAGCTTGATGAAACCCACGTGCGACGCTCACTGTTTAAAAACAATCTGGAAAAGACAATAAATCTACTTTTTTGGGACACCTGAATAGACATAAAGGTCTTGAACATCTAGCTCTCTTTGGCAAAATTGAAGGCAAACGAGGCAGGGGAAGGCCCAGAGCAACCTATGTAGGGAACCTAAAGAAATGGGTAACGGGGAAAGATCAGGGGAAATTACCTTTTCTGAGTTACTCAAAAAGCCGAGATGAAGAACCATGATCGCCGATGTCTGTCGCAGATCTTGCACTGGATGAATTTGTACGTGTAAATGCGTGTGAAAAAGAGGATGTGTGAGAGAGTATGTCTGTGTATATGTGTATGTGTGCATGTATGCGTGTATGTGCATATGTGTGTATGCGTGTTAGTGTGTGTTTGCGTGTGTGCGTGTGTTTGTGTGTGAGTGTGTATGTGTGTGTGTGTGTGTGTGTG
>NW_004797731.1:480372-481092 GCF_000002075.1 Aplysia californica | reverse complement strand
TCATCCGTGAGCTCCCCTCCCCCCAGCCCCCGCCCCAACCCCACCCACACACGGAAATTCCCTGGGGAAACAAGCACTCATCAGTTTACTCCCTGACCGCTGTGTCTATTTGACTCCCGGCAGTCCTGGGCCGCCGGTTCTGTCATAACCTCATTGATTCCTTGTGGACATGCGACTATAGATATTTGATACGTTGCTCGCCTGGAAGGACTTCCGATAATAATACTTGATACTCAATTCATCTTAAAGGTCTGCCATACTTGGATATTTGATATCCAGTTTGCCAAAAGGTCTTTCTTGGATACTTGATACCCAACTTGCGGAAAGGTTTTTCTTGGACACAGGGTGTTTTAAAAAAAAAAAAAGAAGACTTACTTAAAGGGTAATAACTTGATAATAACTCTGCACTGATTTCAACAAAACTTCGAACAGATAAAATTCGAGCTGGACAACGTAAAGTTGGTATGGTAAATATGAAAAAGAAATCAATTGACGAGTTCGAGAAGCATTACGTTTTTAAAAGTTCAAACAAAAGAGGATAGACTGCAGTTCAGTTACAGGGGTGTGATCATTCCGTTCTGGTCTAGGACAAGGACAGTAAAACCATGACACACCCAACGGTTTGTGGACCTCTTACAAGCCAGGAGTTTACCAATGAATGATCACCACATTCCCACAGCTTGAAACCCTTCAGTTATTACCTTTGTGTTTTTAATGGGG
>NW_004797731.1:478028-480272 GCF_000002075.1 Aplysia californica | reverse complement strand
GTGTGTGTGTGTGTGTGTGTGTGTTTGTTGTTTGTTCTTTTTTTTACAGACAGTGTCTATGGAAACAACTCACAAACAATCGAACAGTTGAAACTCAACGTTTGACAGTGCATCCAAAGAATTGGCCCAGAAACACTCCTCGGTTGTTCAAAACTTCCAGTGCAGAGCATTGTGGAGAGAAATGGTCAGTTCCTGGGGATTTAGATAGTCATCGCCTTCCTGAGTTTATTTGGCGAATTCAATTTTGTATAAATTTAGTTTTCAATGCACAAAAAGTGACTTAAATAAAACAATACTGTTGATTTTTCTAAGAAGTTGCAAAAATTTCAAAACTTAATATTTTTCGAACATGTTGGTTGATTTTTTTTTCATATTGACAAGTGTAACATCCCCCTTGATGAATTTTATTTCATCGAGACTGTCCTGAAATTGGTCCGAGGATGACCGAGTTATTGCCATTTAAATTGGTTGTCTCTTTGTTTAGACATCCAGTATTCGATACCCAGTTCTCCATAAATTAATGTCTTTTTGGCATACTTGATGTTTTCAGTTCGTCTATAGGGTCTTTCTATTCCAAAGTTGAATGAAATTTCAAATAGCAACGTCTGTGGTGTAGCGGTTCGACCCTTCGCCGTCGCAATTGGGTTCGATTCTAGAGTGGAGAGAATTTTTAACGAAGATCTCGGTCTTTCTGCTGGGACTTTGTATCCCTTTCCACCTGAGTTGACCCTCACAGGTGGGGTGGAAGTCTGCCTGCTGACGTGATCTTGACTGTGTCGATGTACGTGTGAAACAATGCTTTAATTACTTGCCAAACGTCAAGAGTGATGAGATTGAGAAGAAGAAAAAGACTACTTTTATAACACAAGATTAACGATCACCTTGAAAATTGACCTCAGACCAGCTGTGATGAAAAGTTCTCATCATCATCATCATCATCATTTAATAATCAGTAACTTTCCCATGCACAAAAACTTGTGAAACACGTAGATCTACATTACAAACAAACATATAAAACAAACAAAACAACCCCCAAAAATCTATCTAATAGGCGACCCAGAGCTGAGCCTACTTATAATAATATAATGGTACAAATGGTGGATTCGTTCTTCTGAAATTGCGATCCACTTTCATAGCTGCTGCCTGGAAGGCATAATTCTTTAATGGGAACAGAACTTCGCTTTCGTAACACAAACCAATAGTTTCATAACACGAGATATCGATTCCATACCACGATATAGGTTGCCTTTATAACCGGAATTTCGTTTAATCAACATAAAACATCGCTTTATTATCACCAGATATCACTTTTTAAAACTCAAAACAATGCTTTTATTTCATGCCAGTGTGATGAGATCGAGAAGAAGAAAAAGACTACTTTTACAACACTAGAATAAGAAAAATATTTGGCAATCTAGAAAATGCATTCTACATTTTTTTAACCCAGGAGGCATCGATTTCATGGCGTATTGCTTTTTAACAGAGACATCACTTTTTTAAAACATAAAAAAATCGCCGTTTTGATAAAAAAAATCGCTGTTTTAACAATATACATCAGTCGGGTTTTTTTGGCGGGGGTAGTTTTGGTTTTTGGTTTTTGGTGTGTTTTTTTTTAAAGATCGTTTTCATAACACGTTATCTTTCCTCCTTCTTTTCTTTGTATGGTAATCTCTATAGATAGTGACACCTGTCATCTTCGGCACTTCTATGGCCTAGTTGCGTTGCATAAGTGCCGTGAAACTCTAACTAAAACTACACTACATACTTGTCCCATACGACATAGCTAGGTGGGTGAAGAATGCCATCCACTTAGGAAATTAAACCCCGACCATTTGCCTCACAGTTATTCACTCCCCTTTAATAATAATATTATGTTGGTTGATTTGAGAAGAATTTTAAGGCGTTCGCAACTGCATAAAGTCACATGAGCGCCCGTGACACAAATTGGTTGTTTTCACATTAATTCATAGCACAGATTCCTTTAAAACGTGACCGCAAAAATTCTAGAGTTCTCTGAAAGCGACCGAACTATAACATGTTACAATTTTTTAAAGTTCACTCTGCCAGGAGACATAAGACATGGTTAACAAATTCACAAAGGTCACAGACGAGTTTTGATTTACGATCAACTTGAAAATTGACCTCAGACCAGAGGTGATGAAAAGTTCTCATCATCATCATCATCATCATCATCATCATCATCATCATCATCATCATCATCATCATCATCATCATCATCATCAA
>NW_004797731.1:474436-477906 GCF_000002075.1 Aplysia californica | reverse complement strand
TAGATAGATAGATAGATAGATAGATAGATAGATAGATAGATAGATAGATAGATAGATAGATAGATAGATAGATAGATAGATAGATAGATAGATAGATACGTTATATTTTATGTCCTCAACAACTGGGTGGCCGTGTCGGACAATCTTAGACAACATATAAATAAGCGTGAATGCTTTCTGCGGTGCGAATTAAACAAAATCAAAACTGTCAATTTTGTCAAATCTGTCTGAACAATCATCAGTTTCCGACAATGCCAGTCTCCAATTTCTGAAGGACTGGATTAGAGTACGCTCCAGCATGAGGTCACCCTGAAACAGCGGCGAGACACGGCATTACCTGTAAATGTTATAATCTCGGTCGGTATATTTAACCATTGACCTCTGCAATATTTGTACTTTAAAAGGGTCACATTATAAAGATCAACTAGGCGGAATTTTTTAACTTGAATTTTCTTTAGTCAAACATAGTGGAATATGCTGTGGGTCGCATGATTAAGTCAAATAGAGACTTTTTTTCTTTCTCCAATCTTCTCCAGTGCCTGTGGTGTAGTGTCTGTACGTTTCACCGTCGCACGCAGAAGACCTGAGCTCGATTCCCGTGTGGGGAGAATTTATATCGAGTTTCTCGGGGAGGGGGTGGGAGGGGATTCTGAGACGTTTTATTATTACCCTCCTCACCCCTGGTTGGCCATGATAGGCAGGGAGGGTCGTCACCCGTCTCCCAAAATGATCTAAATTTAGTCGATTGGGGGGGGTTAAAATTAATTAATAAACTGTGTTGTGGCGGGGTTTTTTTTAAACTCTTGTTTTCTCAGACAAAAAGAGGGCGAGTATATAGAAATAAGACCCCACTAACTCTAATAAATTTTTGGTTAAAGGGAAACCTATTTAATAGGGGAGGAAATGAGGGGATGCAGGGGTGGGGGTGGGAGTGCTGAATCGAGGGTTCAGTCAGTCGAGTCGCTCATGTTTGGAAAAGGGAAATGTTCACTTTCTGTCGCTTGCAAGCGTTCTTCTGGAGACATCTATTATGGCACGACATTTTGATTTTGAACTAACACACCTGTATTAGTTGCGAGATTTTTAACACCTTCCTCAAAATTGGTCAAAGATAACCTAGCTTGGCTGGGGGGGGGGGGGGGTGAAGTGAGAACTGAAATCTTTTTAAATAATCCCTACAATTATTAAAATTTAAGAAGCAATGTTGATCCAATTCTTTGGGGCACGACCAGCCTGATTCGGATAAAACATTCGAACAGGGAAGAAATATCCTTGAAATAGTATAGTGTGGTTTAACCACACAGGAATTGAACTAATGTCTTTTGCGTACAACGGTGAAGAGCCTAACCGCAGATGTTGGTCTTTTTCCATGACTAAAAATAGTTGGGTTTTTTAAAAGTAAATATAGTGATGCAGGGTTCTAATTTTATAACAAATGCGTGTAATCGTTTGCAGATAACAACGTGCTTAATTAAGTTCAGCACATAGACTAGTACTTAGGTATTATAATTCAAGTCTATGGCTGAACAAAACGATTACGTGAAAACAAAAGCTTAACTTTCCCTTCACTGCAACTCTGTAAAATTGATTAGGGAAGCTTTGTCTTTTAGGACTTACATTTTTAACCGACATTTTTCTCAGAGACTTGAAAGATGCAAATAGTGGAAGCATCTATGTTATCTCCTGACATTGATTTTGGCCCAGTAGACCACAAATCATGCTCTGTTTGTGGGCAATATAATCCAAAAAAAAAACCGCTGAACGATTTCAAGCGAAGCCAAAAGATAGAATAAACATAATATTATTTTGTTAAGGCAAACAGGCACGCCTCTTTGAGAAAGGGAAAGGCACTGTTTGACAAGTTGTGGCGTTTGTGATCATAACCTTACGCAAACTCGGAGTTACAAAGTTCTGTCTTCTCATGTTTTTTGCTTGTTTGTTGTTTTGTTAGGGTTTTTTTAAGGTCGTTTTGAGCTACTAAGACCAAGAGATCAGAAAACAAATGTTCTATCTACTCTATCAAAACCGTAAGATTATTCGGAGTCGTAATCTAGATATTCCAAGAATCGCATTCGAAAAGCTTGACATTATGTGAAACTCAATATGTTTGACGTCAAATTTCTCAAAACTAGGTACTGAGCAGGTAGAAATCTATAATTCTGAGGCAGCGAAATAGCCTGGTATTATTTCCTGTCCCTCCCCTTCTTCACCACACAAGCTACCGGAGGTAACTGACAAAGTCTGAAATTTCTTTTCTCTCTCGGATGTTAAAGGTCATCATGAGTTTATGAAAGATCATACGTATTGTGGCGACTTGTTCTGAAGAATGTGTTGTCCTCTTTCGTTGTTGTATTATTTTACGCTTGAGAAACAAGACAGAAAGAAAGAAAAAAAAGAAAGAAAGAAAGAAAGAAAACAGAAAAAAAGAAAAAAGACAGGAAAAAAGACAGAAAGAAGAAAGAAACAAACAAACAAACAAGCAAACAAAATAAAAGGGGAAAAAAGAAAGAAATATTTACGAGTATTATTCGGTATCTCAAGCGTGCATCCATAAAACTGAATGCAAGCAAATTAAGTGTAGCATTTCAAAAACGCTAACGACATGAAAGCTCACCGAGAGGTAGTGACTTTGATTTTAGACCCCGGTTCAACATGCTTTGAGCATTAGGCCTACTCTACCACTGTCTAATAGCCGAGAGCTACATGCTTGACAGTATGCTCCTACAACACTCCACTGACAATTCAGATCGCACGCCCACGGGAGGTGTGTTTAAGTATTTGTAATCTGAACTTACATTCTGCGAAAGTGGTTTCCAGAGCTCAAAAATCTCCAGTGACGTCACCTAAAGGCGTACCGCAAAATGTGGCGTTTCGCTTTTTTAAAAGTTGTATTTCCTTTCACTGTTTAAAAAAAAATGGTGAAATGGTATAGGTGTAACGCCCCTTTCAACACTCTTCCACTGCCACTGTCAGTATCTCAAGCTTTCTTGTGCTTGAATATGTTCACAAACTGAACTTTTGTTATCGTACAAAACATAGTATGGGCCATCTTCGATGTAGTGGTTTGGCGCTTTGCCGTCGCACACACAAGACCTGAGCTCGATTCCCGGATGCGGAGAATTTTTAGCGAGTATCTCGGGCTTTCTGCTGACACGTTGTACCCATCTCAGCTCAGGTTGGTCCTGACAGGCGGGATCGAAGCCTACTTTCTAAATGATCTAAATTGTATTGAAGGAGGCGTAAGCAATAATATTCTTTTAAAAAATACTCGTACATATTGCGTCTTGACGCAATCTATTGCAAAGCTTCATAGCGGCTTATCGGCACTTACAGGCGTACGCTGTGGTCCTTGTCTTTTTACTGTCCTTTCCCATGACCTCACATAACTTCCCCTTCAATAACCCCTGTGCACATTATCTAACCCCATGCACACACCACTTCCTCAACCCTTATCCCTGGGGACCCCCAAT
>NW_004797731.1:471985-474336 GCF_000002075.1 Aplysia californica | reverse complement strand
GTTGTTGTTGCTGCTGCTGTTGTTAGCACCTAACTAGACCGAATACAGGGAAATTCGTTCTTTAAACACGGAGCAAATGGTCCCCCAAGATAAATAAATAAAATAAATAAATAAATAAATAACCTTTTTTCAATAAGCAAAAAATAATAAAATCTGAACAAGGAAAACACAAAAAAAAACTTGAGGAAGGAGGAAGTAAGTATTCAAATCCCCTGAGGTTCGAACCAAGATCTTAGACAAGAAATTCCAGCTCCTAACTAACATTAACGGCCGTCCTACTGGTATCCATGAAACTGCAGGCCACTTAATAAATCTCTATGACAAAGCAAATTTGACAATTAGTTCTGGGGTCATAGGATTACTTTAGAACTTTTGCATTATGGACTGTATCTCCTTGAAGGACATACGAGTTCACCTTTTATTCTCGTTGTTATTCTTTTGCTCGGTGCACACCAGTCGGTCTAATTTTATCATCAGATTCGATCAGATGCTTATATTTAGATTTAGTAGATTTAAGTTAAAATGTTTATTAATTGCCTGTTTATCGAATTATTGTTGCACGTCAGATCTGACAGAAATCTAACACTTCTACTGTTGCTGCTACTACTGCTGTTGCTGCTGCTGCTACTACTACTACTACTACTACTACTACTACTACTACTACTACTACTACTACTACCTTTTTTACGTCAGATTAGCTCTATTTTGACCTATTTGTACCATAGTGAAAAGAGGAATTATTTGTGACAAACCTGTACAACAAGAATGTGGTGTGTCGACCAGCAGCTGGTCAGCAGATATACAGAGCCAATTTTTTTTCGTTGCAGTTTCTTATTAAACGGTGGTATCGGTTGCATGTCCTCGAGAAATAGTTTATTAAAATTCATATTCTAAATGCTGATAAAAGCAAAGAAAGTTACATAATGACAGTGAATTAATTTTTAAAAGAATGAAACATGGTTGTGTTTTCTTTCTCTCCTGTGCTTTCTATAATAATAATGATAAAAATAATAATAATAATAAAAATAATAATAATAATAATAATAATAATAATAATAATAATAATAATAATAATAATAATAATTTTTTAAAAATGATGATGATGATGATGATGATGATACTAATAATAATAATAATGATAATAATAATAATAATGGTGACGATAATAACAACAATAATAATAATAATAATAATAATAATAATAATAATAATAATAATAATAATAATAATAATAATAATAATAACGATGATAATAATAATAATAATAATAATAATAATAATAATAATTTTGATAATAATTTTACTACTAGTACTACTACTACTACTACTACTACTACTACTACTACTACTACTACTACTACTACTACTACTACTACTACTACTACTACTACTTCTACTACTACTACTAATACTACTACTACTACTACTACTACTACTACTAATAATAATAATAATAATAATAATAATAATAATAATAATAATAATAATAATAATAATGATAATAATTGTTATTATTGCTGTTATTAATATTAATAACAAAAATAATGTACCCCATTTTGCAATTCTCATTCACATGCGCACACAGCTCTAGGCGCTCAACGTAAGATCATATAGTTTTTAGCTTTTCTTCTCTCCTGAAAATGTTGCTTTGTGGGCTAAGAGTAAGAACAATCGAACACGTTGCCAGCAATGTGTGTCCATATCCAGTAGCTGTCTTCTGTCACGTCCGTGGAACAAATCAGTGAACCTGCTGTGACTCTTGTTGAGCAACTTCTGACTCAGCTCTCCTTGCCATTAGTCTCGGCACACTTTTTGTTGTATAACTATAATATCCTACCTCAGTGGTCATCATCTTTGCTCTCTTTATATAATAACGGAATGTCTTTTAAAACATGATGGTGTTGATGGTATGGATATTGGTGATGATGAGAACAATTATTTGTTGACGATGATGCTGATTTTTTTGGTAGCATCAATGATATAAGAAAATCTTATTAAGTATGAACAACTATATCCATGTCTCAAGTATTTTTTAAACCGTAAAACAATGCTGATAATGATGAGAATGATGATGATGATGACGATGTAATGAAAAGCACATATCTCAACTCTCAACCCCGTATTCCCCCCCCCTACACCCCCTCCCTTCTGGGCTCCCTCACCGTTTCCCTGAAGCACTCTTCAGTGTCGAATACTCTTATGCGAGGGGTTGACAGTCATCCGATGATACAAAAAAGTGCTTTATAAGGGCAACGCCCGTAATCCCCTGACCAATGATGTCATCCAGGAGCCTCCGGCTCTGTTGTTTGTTTGTTTGTTCATTTGTTTGCTTGTTTGTTTGTTTGTTTGCT
>NW_004797731.1:470750-471885 GCF_000002075.1 Aplysia californica | reverse complement strand
ATCTGCCTCCTTAGTGTAACTTAATAAGTCATATAATTTTCTGCATGTTGTATCGTGTAGAGTGTTTGAGAGAGAGAGTGTGTGTGTGTGAGAGAGAGAGAGAGAGAGAGAGAGAGAGAGAGAGAGAGAGAGAGAGAGAGAGAGAGAGAGATGTTTTGTGTTGTTGTTTTTTTAATATGATGATGAGATTGTTTTGTTGTCGCTGTTCGTGTGTACTTGTTGTTGTTGCTGTTGTTGTTCCTGCTGTTATATATTGCCGAGGATGCTGCTGCTGTCGTCGTTGACCTTACTTGTTCTTGTTGTTTTGTTATTATTGTTGTGTTGTTGTTGTTGTTTTGTTGCTGTTGCTGTTGTTGTTGTTGTTGCTGTTTTGTTATTATTATTGTGTTGTTGTTTTTGTTGTTGTTACTGTTGTTGTTGTTGTTGTTGTTGTTGTTGTTGCTGCTGTTGTTAGCACCTAACTAGACCGAATACAGGGAAATTCGTTCTTCAAACACGGAGCAAATGGTCCCCCAAGATAAATAAATAAAATAAATAAATAAATAAATAACCTTTTTTCAATAAGCAAAAAATAATAAAATCTGAACAAGGAAAACACCAAAAAAAACTTGAGGAAGGAGGAAGTAAGTATTCAAATCCCCTGAGGTTCGAACCAAGATCTTAGACAAGAAATTCCAGCTCCTAACTAACATCAACGGCCGTCCCACTGGTATCCATGAAACTGCATGCCACTTAATAAATCTCTATGACAAAGCAAATTTGACAATTAGTTCTGGGGTCATAGGATTACTTTAGAACTTTTGCATTATGGACTGTATCTCCTTGAAGGACATACGAGTTCACCTTTTATTCTCGTTGTTATTCTTTTACTCGGTGCACACCAGTCGGTCTAATTTTATCATCAGATTCGATCAGATGCTTATATTTAGATTTAGTAGATTTAAGTTAAAATGTTTATTAATTGCCAGTTTATCGAATTATTGTTGCACGTCAGATCTGACAGAAATCTAACACTTCTACTGTTGCTGCTACTACTGCTGTTGCTGCTACTACTACTACTACTACTACTACTACTACTACTACTACTACTACTACTACTACTACTACTACTACTACTACTACTACTATTGCTATT
>NW_004797731.1:464860-470624 GCF_000002075.1 Aplysia californica | reverse complement strand
GGGGGGGGGGTTGTAGATTAATTTTTTAATCAGGGATTTGTGATGTCGGCAACCGTCAGAAATGTGAAGGGAAATCAACCTGGATGACTCAACAATGAATTTTAAAACAATTAATAATCTGTGTGACGTGTAACGTGACGTCATACCATCAATTTTAGTTTTGAAATTACCCCGTAAGTTACCTGTCTTCTTTTCGATCAGTACAATAGGCCTAGGGTAAACACTAGTCCAACTTGTCGGTCCTGCTGAATCGGGTCGTTTTGGAAATTCAGACTGGATTTTATATTCATTGCAAACAGATGTCAGCAAGTTTACATTTTAGAGAATTTACATTGTGTATCGGTTTGTTTCAGTATTGTTGGGCATGTATCTTTCACTGCAGCATCGTCAGTTTTCGTCTTAGTTTATGTTGAGTTTCATCGCAGTGTTATTGCAAGTTGGACCAGGTCGTATAAGAGCAGAGGATTAGAGGTGTTGCTAGTAGAGAGTAACATCCAAAGAAAAGAAGGGGAGATAAGAACGATAGATATTTGATGATGATGATGATGATGATGATGATGATGATGATGATGATGATGATGATGATGATGAGAAGGGGAGGAGGAGAAAGAGGATGAGGAGGAGAAGGGGGGGAGGAGAAAGTGGAGGGGTGGGGTTCAAAATCAAACCACTGTTGATTTTCCCCGCAAGAAACAAGGCTCTTGTGAGGTACTGTATTTCCCGTAAGCGAGACCGGACTCTCCTTTCGGCTAACAGTGAAAATCGCGAGTCACTGCAACCACTGTACGTCCCCATCGACACAATTCAGGTCATTTTGGAGGCGGGCTGCTTTGACTCGGCCTATCAGGTCAAACCCGGACTTGGTGGAATAGAACAACGTGGGAGACCGACGGATTTCTCACCACCAACAACAACAAAAACAACAACAACAACAATAATAACAACAACAAAAATATCAAATCTTCACGCATGAATCGCACTAATTTCTTCTGCGTGTAGCGGTGAAGAACTTTTTAAAAACCACAGACACCGGTTAGTGCAAGTTTAATTCTCAGCTCTACAAAAATCAAGTCTGGTATGATCAAAGTGCTATCGACCTACCGTCCTGACACTGTGTCCTTGGGAAAGGCAATTTACACGAATGGACCTCACTTCATTCAGGTAGGAATGGATACCCAGCTATAGACCGAGGAAGATCTTGTCAGTTTGTTAGTGCTTGAGAGCTTAATCGGCCGCTTGAACTGTAATTATTTTCCAGGGAAGCCGAAAACGTTTCTGAGTGGTCGGGAGTCTGCTGGGGTAATAATAGTTGTAAAATGTATAGAGCACACTGTAAGGCCTATGTAGAGCGTGGATATGTTAATATAAATGCAACTAAACTCGCCCAAAAAAGTCAAGGAACAACTTGTGTTTTCACCTGTCAAATTTGAACTTCAATATCTCGCAAACACGTTAAGTTCAGTAAACCAAACTTAGCACACGCACTGACAACTAGACACCGTTTGCCTGTACAGCAAATTTGCCCGCACCAGCTTCACAGCGACGGCTCAGGACATTCTGAAACACAGCAGAAAAAACATGAAAAAGGAGCTAAATTTCTCTGCTTCAGCAACATTGGCATAGGGACTGTTAGCTAAAACTAAGCTTGGCACGTGCTAAGTAGATGTCTTAGCTGTGAATATTGCTCACTTACAACCCTTTAAAAGCCAGCGTTTTTCAGCCATGTTTCATTACAATACGATGGTCCAACCACGCTCGCTGCCTGACGTCGACAGAGGACGAGTCCTTTCCTGGCTCCAAGATGGCTCCACGTTCCCAGTCGTTGCACATCGACCTGGGGTGTCCCCATATAGAGGCAGTAAGAACGATGGCGAGCGACCGGAAGGGTCCAGGACAGACCTCGACCAGGGCCACGCCGTTTGACCAAAGACAGCATCGACCGGTTCATCGTCAGTCAGGCCGTGACGTCACGAACCACCACTACAAACCACATCAGGGACAACTACGGGTGACAGCAAATGTCCACGAGAGCGAGGAGATGGTAAGGAACCGTATCCGCAGAGCGAGGTTCGCTTCTGGTGTTCCTACCAAGCGCCCAAGGCACACACCGCCCCACAAAGCAGCTCGCCGGGTGTGATCTGCTCGCCATTCACAGTGGACACAACGTCAGCGGTACCAGGTAGTCTTCTCGGACGAATCCAGATTCAACTTGCGGCACCCAGACAGGCGAGCTCATGTCTGGAGGCGCCGAGGAGAGCTGTTCCACCCGGAGTGTATCCAGCAGGTGGCGCCCTACGGTGGAGGCTTCGTTCTGATGTAGGGAGGCTTCTCAGCTCATCACAAGACCCCTTTGTACCCTATACTGGGCAATTTGACCTCGGCAAGGTACAGGGAGAAAATCCTGCGTCCCGTTGTTGTTCCTTTCCTGCAGCAAATTGGACCCCAGGCTGTACTGCAGGACGACAACGCCACGCCACATCGCGCACGCATCGTGGGGGACTTGCTGCAGCAGCGAGCTGTCACCTGCATGGACTGACCAACTTGTAGTCCAAATTTGAACCCAATAGAGAACATTTGGGATCACATTGACCGATGGATAAGGGACAACCACCCTCCTGCTCAAAACCTTCAACAACTCTTGGGCTGCCTCGTCCAGGAGTGGCAGAACCTACCGCAAGAAGTTCTCCGAAGGCATGTGCTGTCCATGCGTCGACGCTGTACTGACTGTTTGGTCAAACGGGGTGGCTACACCCACTATTGACAATGTTCATGAAGAGCTATGGCTGTTCAGACTTTTGAAATCCGACCAGTGTGATTTAAACTCACTTTACATGAACTTCTCGTTGTTGCTGAAATCTGAAATTGTACACACTTAACAAAGAGAGTCGAAAGCATCTTTTTTGAAAACATGAATAAATTTGGTAACACTGTTCTTCGGTTATCTTTCTTCTAATTTTTGTTCCTTGAATTTTTTGTGCGAATTTATTATTATCATTATTATTTGTTTTGTTTTTTTTAATTCTTCCATTTTGAGTTTTAAAAATATTTTTTAACATTCATTTTTAAAAAAACATTTTCATCTTTATTATTTTTCAAAATTGTTATATACCTGTCTTGAATGATCGTCGCTGTAACCAACACTACCAAATCCAGCAATATGTCATCAACCCGTCTTTAACAGCGTATATGAAGTCACGATCAAACTCTTGACGGTCACTTATAGAAAACTTGGATCTGATTCCTGAGTGGGGAAGTTGTTTTTGATAGAGTATCTGCGTCTGCCTTCTGGGATGTTGTATTCCATTCAGCGCGGTTGGCCCTGACAGATTGGATCGAAGCAATCCGCTTCCTGTCTAAATTATCTAAATTTGATCTATGTCGGTGCGGCATGTTAAATAGGCTACTAACAATTACAGCTTATGCAAATCCTCTTCAAACTAGCGAGACTGTTCTTCTAAATTTAAGTTAATAGTTTGCACATCCTTATGTGCAAGGTGATAATATTATCTTCTCGCTTTAGGTTGGACATTAAAATTCATTAGCTGTACGCATGACACATTATTGTTTTGTCTTTTTATTGCAAAATTAAATAGAAGATGAGAGAGGGATCTTTTACAGTCATTCTTCCCCTATCCCAATCCTCTTTTTTCTTTCTTCTGTCTCTGTCATGTCTGCCTGTCTGTCTGTCTCATTCTCTCTCTGTCTCTGTCTCTGTCTCTGTCTCTGTCTCTGTCTCTGTCTCTCTCTCTCTCTCTCTCTCTCTCTCTCTCTCTCTCTCTCTCTCCCTCCCTCTCTCTCTCGCTCTCTCTCGCTTTCGCTCTCTCTGCCTCGACTACATTTGAACTATTAATCAACAATATACGAGTTCTCTGTTGCTCCAAATTTGCTGTGTATTCCCAACTCACTCAGCAACTTTTTTTTTCAAGAAATGCTCCAGGCACTTCAGAATCACCTGAAATCAGTCTATAAAAACTTATCACTTTTTCTCTTGTTCATTTTGGCTCCTGTCTGTCTGTCTGGCTGGCTGTCTGCCTGTCTGTCTGTCTCTGTCTCTGTCTCTGTCTCTGTCTCTGTTTCTCTCTCTCTCTCTCTCTCTCTCTCTCTCTCTCTCTCTCTCTCTCTCTCTCTCAATTTGTCTCTCATAACACTTAGAAATGTGTTTGCTAATGTGTGTGTAGGACGAGAAAGAAAGTCAATAAGAGGCTACACAGACGGAAAACTCATAAACAACTTGCAAGAGAAAACCCTGTTTTAAAAAATTCCTCTAGGCGTGCGGACAGCGCAGGGTTGATTTCCATTTGACATCTAAAAATAGGACTTAATGGCTGAAACTGATCTAAGCCCACCTCCTACCCCCGAGAGCAGTCTCCGACATTAACAAGCTATGTCCGTCTCGGGATTTGACAAACATAAATTTATCTCCCGTTTACTAACAAGCCAGCCGAGGTTCTGACCTTAGGTCGGGAGCCTTTTTAAAAAATTTGGAATAAAGAAGATTAAGATGTCGTGGCTAAATGTCAACCTTCGGTCAAGCTTTTAGAGGAAATTTTGATGATACTTCAGATAAGGACGTTCGTGATTTCCCTCCCAAGTCGTCGCTTATGGCCTTGGCTACGACACTCTGATGAGATTATTTTATTGATGTTGTAGACCTACTGGAAGAATACAGAGTACTTATTCCAGTTTTTGCGGCACAACTATACAAATACAGGGTGACCGCAAAAAAATGTCAATATTCGTTAATGATTTCTATATTTATTAATAGATCCTAGTGAAAATTGTTGTATGATAATGTAGCTAGCGCATTCATAGTACTAACCCTGAATTAAAAACACAATTAATGAGCCCTCAATAATTTTCTAGAAGACGCCAAACACCGAGGACTGAAAGGAACTTTAGGCATGGAAAGGACTTAATCGAAGCCCATCCGGAAAAAAATGTTAGTTAGACAGCTGACTCATCAAATAACGGACCTGGAACGTGAGTCCATTCGAACTATCTTGCGATATGATCTCAGTCTGCATCCGCACCATATAGCTGTAAACCACAAACTTTACCAAAAATACACCGAAAACGTGCCAGTGATTCGTTCTGCATTTTTAAACAAACTAGACTTGGTGAACAAAATTGTTTCTCTGATGAATCAAATTTTCATTTAGATGGGCAAATGAGTGCTGAGATGTCTGCATTACCCGGTCAAGCACCCACCTGATTATGCCCTTGGTCGTCTACTTTATGTGGGGGCGTGCACATCCTGGGTTGCACTCAGCAACCACGCCATTATTTGTCCACTCTGGTTTGAGGAGAAGGGTAGCACCGTCTGTGTGACAAATGAACGGCTTGTTGTGTGACTTGTGAATGGTGTGTTGTGTGACTTGTGAATGGTGTGTTGTGTGACTTGTTGAATGGTGTGTTGTGTGACTTGAGAATTACACCACAAGTACCACTCAGTCCAGTTTTGAACCCATTTGAATTTCTTCTTTTGGTTTATTTCAAAGACTACATCTCAAGTGATAGATCCCAAATCCGTCAGAAGCTCAGAAAATCAGATGAGGAGCTTGGAGGAGCTACCAGGCTACAGCAATATCAGAACGCTACACATTTTTAGAACATGGAAATGCATAGTGCTTGATGGGGCTATGCGGAGAATATTTATAAGGCTAACAAGTATATTGCTAATTCCTATTCTATTTTAAAAGTACGTAAAAGTCAATAAGGGTGGCTCCACTATGTTTCTACCAAAGGACTTTGCTAAAATACATGT
>NW_004797731.1:463047-464760 GCF_000002075.1 Aplysia californica | reverse complement strand
ATATGATCTCAGTCTGCATCCGCACCATATAGCTGTAAACCACAAACTTTACCAAAAATACACCGAAAACGTGCCAGTGATTCGTTCTGCAGTTTTTAAACAAACTAGACTTGGTGAACAAAATTGTTTCTCTGATGAATCAAATTTTCATTTAGATGGGCAAATGAGTGCTGAGATGTCTGCATTACCCGGTCAAGCACCCACCTGATTATGTCCTTGGTCGTCTACTTTATGTGGGGGCGTGCACATCCTGGGTTGCACTCAGCAACCACGCCATTATTTGTCCACTCTGGTTTGAGGAGAAGGGTAGCACCGTCTGTGTGACAAATGAACGGCTTGTTGTGTGACTTGTGAATGGTGTGTTGTGTGACTTGTGAATGGTGTGTTGTGTGACTTGTGAATGGTGTGTTGTGTGACTTGAGAATTACACCACAAGTACCACTCAGTCCAGTTTTGAACCCATTTGAATTTCTTCTTTTGGTTTATTTCAAAGACTACATCTCAAGTGATAGATCCCAAATCCGTCAGAAGCTCAGAAAATCAGATGAGGAGCTTGGAGGAGCTACCAGGCTACAGCAATATCAGAACGCTACACATTTTTAGAACATGGAAATGCATAGTGCTTGATGGGGCTATGCGGAGAATATTTATAAGGCTAACAAGTATATTGCTAATTCCTATTCTATTTTAAAAGTACGTAAAAGTCAATAAGGGTGGCTCCACTATGTTTCTACCAAAGGACTTTGCTAAAATACATGTATGCAAAGCGGTTTTTGTTTCATTTAACTTTTCTTTTTGGAGGGGGGGGGGGTAGTTATCGAGTTTGGGACCCTGTATATACTCGTACCGTACTTATCAACTGCTTTTTAATCCATGACTGGACAATATGGACTTTTTCTCTGGCTTTTAAAATACCACGTTCTCCCAACTCATTCAGTTCAACTAAAAAAGAAACACTCCAACATTCCAGACACTTTAGACCCACCTGGTCTGGTGCCTGATCCCACAAATGTCATCAAACTGAAGAGCCACAGATGGATCAATATTGGCGAGGAGTGTTATTTGCTCCAAGATAGACTGAACAAACTGAGACATTATTTTAAAATCTCCCAAATCAGTTTTTCAAACAAATTAAATTACTTTTTGTTCTCGTTTTCGGTGTTGTTTTCTCTCTTGTTTTATTTTGCTTTGTTTTGCTTATGTTTGGTTTTTGTGTTGTTGATGTACTTTAGTGGTGGGTTTTTGTTTTTTGTTTTTTTGTTCTGCTTGTTTTTTGTTTGTTTGTTCTGTTTTGGTAAGGAGGGTGGCATTCCTAATCCTGGAAAACAACAGATATCAGACAAAAACGGAGAATCAATTGATTTCTTTCAGGCATCCCTCTATGAAAATGGTGATTACCGGTGCCTGTGGTATAATGGTTTAAATCTTCTGTCTCGACAAGCAGAAGACATGATTTCATTCAGCCCCCGCGTAAGGTGATAGCTATTTTATCGAGTTTCTCCGTTTGTCTGCTGGGATGTTGTATCCCACTGAGTATGCGTTGCACCTGACAGGCAGAGCTGAAGCGACCATTCTGTCAAATTACACACGCTGTGTCGGTGGGGCGCAATGATTTCTACATGATGATGATAATGATGATGAGGAGGAGGAGGAGGATGATGGTGATGATGATGATGATGATGATGATGAGGAGGAGGAGGAGGAGGAGGAGGA
>NW_004797731.1:459951-461008 GCF_000002075.1 Aplysia californica | reverse complement strand
CTCCCCCCTGAGCTGTAGTCATTGTAAACGGTCCCTAAGTAAGTCTTACCTCATTCAGTGCTACTTTCTCCACAGACATAGACCGTCGTCTTGAGTGCAATAATTATTAGCTCTTCGCCGTTGACGCTAGGGGGAAGAATTATTTTCCCAGTGTTCCTGCTGGGATATTGTTTCCCTCTCCTCAGCTCTAGACTGGGCCTATCAGTATCAAGCAAGGTCAAAGAAACCTCTTAAATGACCAAATGTTGTGTTCATGTTGAAGTAAAACACCAATTAATTGCAGTCATTCACAAACTTTGATTTAGATAATTTGACCGGCGTCTGTGGTGTAGCGGTTAGGTGCTTCGCCGTCGCATGCAGGAGACGCAGAGTTCCGTTCCCGAGCACGGAGATTTTGTTTTCTAGTGCGACATGTATCATGTTGGTTTTTCTACTGGGGTGACATAGCCTATCTCTTTCAGCCCACCTTGACCCTAACAGGCAGTGTCAAAGTCCACCTCCTAAATTATCTCAATCGTGCCTGTGTGTGTGGGGAGGGTGGGAGGAGGGGGGGGGGCACCAACATTAGAAAAATAAAAGAATACATGTATGAGATTAACGTGAATTGTCTGCTCGAGAAAAAAAAAAAACAACTAAACATTGGAGCGATCAAACTGAGACTTTCAGGGGGGAAAAAACAGTTGTGTGTACAAAAATGAACCACCTTTAGAAACACGTAGAGATGGAACTGATTACAAGCCGGAAGAGTAAAGGGGAACAGGATCTTCTGCTGTTTGTATGGTGGGTAAAGAGACGGTCGGCGGGAGGAGAGGATTGAAGAATGTTATCTCATCACACGCACCCAGGCGCACTCCAAGTGCGTGTTTGTGTGAAAACGCATTAGCACTTTGTCTTGTTTGTGTGTAAACGCATTAGATTCTAGCACACTGCCCTGTTTGTGAGTGAGTGTGTGTTTGTGTGCGTGTGTGTGTGTGTGTGTGTGTGTGTGTGTGTGTGTGTGTTAAAGCATTAACTAGCACGTTGTATGTGTGTGTGTGTGTATGTGTTTGCTTATGTG
>NW_004797731.1:446131-457775 GCF_000002075.1 Aplysia californica | reverse complement strand
TCCTTCTGTCCCTGTAGGAAATAACAAGGGGAAGTGACTTTGAGAGGAACAGACTATGAAATGTACGGCGTGACATAGTTTCGAGGCACTGCGTCACCGATCTCGCGTTAAAAACATAATGCGAAGAGGGGCCAGCTGACGAGTGAAATATCTCTCACTAGTCATCTCCGATCTGTTTATCTGTAGGCCTAAATGTACAACCACTTTGTTCTGCTTCTGTGTAAATTGTAAATTCATGAATGGCCACATGGTCGTGATTGGAGTGTGCCGATAGTTGGACCTACTTCTTTTCTTCCCATCTGTTGTTTCAGTCTGTCTTTTTTACTTACTTGTTCCATGTGTTATTACATCGAGTTCACACACACACACACACACACACACACACACACACACACACACACACACACACACACACACACACAAAAGAGAAAGTAAATCCTTGCTCTTCACCTTTAACTTTTTATGACAGCAGCCTCGGCTGAAACAAAGAGGTGGATTAAGCAACCCAACTGAACAAAGACAGTAGAAATGAAAATGAAATGGTGTAGGTTCAATACCCCTGTCAACACTATAATTTATTAGGTTATCCTCATTTAGAGTCAAAGAGGAAATTCCTGTAGAAAGAGCCTTTCACACAGACCCAACGTCGGACCGAGCTGAGGCTCGATCCCTTGTTGAACCCGAAATCTTACGATTTCAGGTCCTGTAGCCTGTTTATAACCACTAGTGCGCACTAGGCTACCGACGCCACCAGAGACTACGGTTTCCTGGAAAATGGACATCAGCAGTTCTAAGGAGTAGCCTACACTGCACGTTCGAAGTTTAAGAAGGCGCCGAAAAGACATGTGTAATACCAGTATACTTAAGTCTTAGTACATGTACATCGTAACTTTAGAATTACAAGGTTCAATCTGCTCAGTACCACACATAGTTTTGAGAAATTTAACGTAAAAAACATTGAATTTCACAAGATGTCACGTTTTTTCAAATGCAATTCTTTGAATATCTTGATAACGACTCTGAATAATCTTACGATTTTGATACAGCAGATAGAACATTAAAATGTGGTTTCTGACCTCATAGTTTTAGTAAAGTCTCAAAACGACAAGAAAATATCATATAGAACTAGAACTGTGTAGTTCTAAGGTAGCGACATGTAATTGTATACGGCACGCCAGTTCAGCTGAAGCACGGCATATTATGTTCGTGTTGTTGACATTCAGAGCAAAAATCTACAAAACTCCAACAAAACCATCATATCTATAACTTATAATCAAACAGCAGTGTATTGCATAGATCATCCATTTTTACACAGTTTGGTGTTCATTTTATTCAAATAGGTCAAATAGTATAAATCTTTGGAGAGTGGAAGTCATTAGATACATTAAAAAATAGCAAATAAATTACACTTTATTGGGCCCCGTAGGAAAATTTGGGTTACAATGGCAAGCATAACCCCGAAGGAAAATTTGGATTACAAAGGCAAGCATAATACACAAAATACATTATTTAAACCCACAAATACATTTTTATAACATATATACAAAAAAAATACCGAATACGTAACATTATACAAATGCAGACAGTTTTACAAACAGACCATTGCTGGTTGCTGCTGTTTCCTGGGAACAACACTGAGGAGCCTAACAATTAGACCACAGACGCTAGTTCGTTGTCTCCAACCCGAGCTCTATTGCAATGGAGAGTCGATCATCATAGTTACTCCAAGGTCGATCCTCATGTGCCAAGTCACGCGAAGGGCTCAGCATTACTCCCGTTACATGACAAAGGGAAGAAACTTTAAAATAGCATGTAATATGTTTGGATATATGTCTCGATTATGTCCCTTATTTCAACTGTCTTATTTGTAGGTTGTTCAGTGACAATTTTATGGATAACTTGTAATATCAGTGAGTATTTTTTTTTCTTTTGTTTCCTTTTTGAAATTGTTCATTGTTCATTGTTTCAGGAAGCAACACCCCTGCATTCCGGACATGTACATTGATGCTCCGTTTCACTCTCAAAAATGCCGCTGAGGGTCTTTCTACTGATTGTGTCAGTGCATATCTAGTCGAACGTTCTTCTGTTCTTTCCAGCAAAGATGCCAGATTATCTGCTTCCTTTTTGTATTCCCAAAACAATCATCCTCCACACAGCAGTACTGGCCTCTGTCTCCTTACCTTCCTCTTCTATCTCGAAAACGAAGCAGAAACGATATTTTTTGTTATCACCAGGAACAACTTTACCTCTTTGTTGTGAAATGGCTGTATTTGTATGTGTGTGTGTATGTGTGTGTGTGAGTGTGTGTGTGTGTGTGTGTGTGTGTGTGTGTATGTGTGTGTGTGTGTGTGTGTGTGTGTGTGTGTATGTGTGTGCTTACCAATCTCTGGCATTACTGTTACCAATCATTTCAGACTTGAAAAATGATCAAAGACTTACATTCAAGTCTAAGTCTAACACTGACTATGCCTAAATCAATTTTAAGTGGTCTCCTGAAAAATCCTCATGGAGTTTAAAAGAAGTCCCGAAACTGGCCAAAATTGCCCCCACGGTACACAATGTTATACACAATATACTAGATAGTAAAATCCAAGCACAAGTCAAAAGATCTATCTATAGCACCCTGCACTTTTACCACCATGACGTTGTCTCTAGCACTGAATCCACCCAAGAGACCAGTGCCGACTTCAAACATTAATCGAGCCTTGCATTAATTGTGCTTGCCATCAACTCTAATAGTACAGGAAATGACATTGTAAGATTAAGTCAATTGTTGGAAATATTGGAAATTATTGGAAAGCATTCACAGATGCATCTAAATATCCCTCATGGAAATCCATGAAAGTTGACATGTGCTGATTTTTTTAAACAATCATATTGGGGACAATTTTAGATTTGCTCGTATTTGCATTCCTAAACCATTGTTTTATCATTTGGCATTTGAAAACAATTCGAAAATGCTTTCGATAATAGCAATAATCGAGCTTTCTTGACATGTGCAATAGGTAGTTCATTATTGGTTTTATCTTCATCGGCTATTTTCTCAAAATTGAGTTTTTTGACACACTTATACTAATAACTTTTTTGTTTTTCAAGCAAATAAGCTCACACTTGGCAGAATTACTCCTCATTTATTTTTTAAACTTTACATTGAACAATCTGTCGTGTCAGAGTTTTCCTTTTTGAATGCTGAAAGTGTTTGGGAAATAATTTAGAATGCAAATTGTATTGTAGAAAAAACAATTATGATTTTATCGTGTAAAAATCAAAATAATTGTTTGATTAAAAAGATCTTCTATTCATTTTTTATTCATGTCTTGCAGTAGGCCCTGTCTGCCTGCTAAGTTTCAATTCATTGAGTTAAAAAAAAACAAAAAAGCCATAAGCAAAAAAAAACCCGAACAATATTAAAGAATCCCAAATGGCCACCATTTTTGGGCCATTTTTTCCATTATAAACACAATTTGTTTAATTTCCTTTGGCATATATCATCTAAAAAGCCTTCAAAGAAAAGCTTAAAGCACTAAAACACACCCTAAAACAAATATGAACTTCAGCCTAATATATTATCCAAATTGATTCACTGTGTTCAAACAAGATGACCTAGTTTCCACAATCACTGATGAAGTAACAAGAGAGACTAGTTAAGTAGACTATAGATTTAGATTCCCCACTATTCTGTTAGGCAGTGTTGTCTTTGGTCCCGTCCATGGGTCATAGGCCAACATATCAGACCGTTGCCTTTGACAACCATGACGGGTGCACCAGAGCTGCCTCGGCACGAATCAACCACATAGTACTTCACCGGTTTGGAGAAGAGAGGAGGTTCAGTTGAAGGGACGTAACCATGACAACTGGCGGTACAATTGTTCTGTGCTTGCGATGAGTTGCCAGGGGATGTTTGGCGTGATGACGGCAAAATCGCTCGGCTCGTTATCTTTTTGAATGGGATTTCCACACAAATAGATGAAGACGGGTTCAATCTAGGCTGGGGCATCAACTTGAGCTGTTCACTGTCCTTATCAGTAAGATTCCTGATGCAGTTCATGGCCGTTGGCGTATCGAAAGCATCGTTGGTCAAATGTGACAGAGAGCAAATTGGAGTCTGCTGTAAAGCTGAGGGTAATTCTGTCAGTGGGCAAGCTGCAATCTGTGAAGCAGGCGATGAGTCGAACTGTCCATGACTTGGTGCCTCTATGGCGGATGTACCTCCTTCCACTGCAGCTTGCTGCATCTTGTCTGTTTCAATAGCTTCATCCATCACTGTTAAACCGATGGACACATGCTTGCTCCTGCCGTGAGGGTGGGACACGATGACCACCAAAAACGGAGCCACAACTGCAAGAGTTCGGTTCATCTCATGAATTCGGAGCGAAAACATCTGAATGTCATGGCGTAGTTTCTCAGCAAACTGGACGTCATGTGTGACTACATATAAGTCAACCAGGTCAGCCTCCTCATCTCGTCGAATGACCTTCACACCACGAAGAGTTTTGACCTTTGAAAGATCGCTGCTGTCATAACAGAAATCAACGGCGCAACGTAAA
The DNA here is from genome assembly GCF_000002075.1 of Aplysia californica. Lineage (NCBI taxonomy): Eukaryota > Metazoa > Mollusca > Gastropoda > Aplysiida > Aplysiidae > Aplysia > Aplysia californica. The sequence continues at coordinate 453,228 of NW_004797731.1, read as the reverse complement.
GCCTCTTCATCGTTGAAAACGACGTGGCAAGCAGTTCTCAAAACAAACCCTCTCCAACTCATAAAGGGCTCTGGCCCATAGTGACAGCTCACACAGGGGCAAGGTTTGATTCCCACCCCACTGTAGCCATCCAACAACTGCAACCATCCCGTGGCGAAACGAAGGACGACGCTAGGTTGTTGTGAGAGGCACGCATGGGGGAAATGTATGGGTCTCTGTGGAGACACAAGGCTCGCCCGCACCCTGCCTGTTATGTTCCCGAGGTGTTGAATAGTGGAGAAAAGTTCTTTGTAAGTTTGGGGTAGGTGCTCCGGTGAAAAGTTAGGGAAAGGAATAAACGTAGAATGGCTAGGGTTCGAGGCACAATACCTGAAGTCGCGATGCAAATCCGTCATTTCAGCTGAAAATTCAATAGAAAAATTAATCAATTAATCAATTAATCAATCAGTTAATTACGATATGTTTTATCGGTATAGTCACTGAATGATGAGGTCAATTTAGGTACATGTAATGCATGTCAAAGCTTAAATTAGGGAGCAGCACATCCACATGATCATGGACATTTTGAATTGTGTGCTCAGCACATTCAGGCAATAATGGCCACTTCAGTTAGGTGGCAGGACTTCCTTTCCATGCCAGTCATTGGAAAGAGGGAAAGACAATGGTATTACCTGGAAAGAAACAGCAGAGGGGTGATACAGAAGGACAGTCTGATCTACAAAACACAGTTTTGCCTTCCAAGTACCATAGACACAATGTTAGAGAAGACAGACAGACAGACAGACAGACAGACAGACAGACAGACAGACAGACAGACAGACAGACAGACAGACAGACAGACAGACAGACAGACAGACAGACAGACAGACGGTCGGTGTGTGCTTGCATATCGACTGTTCAGTGTAATATTGCGTCATATTATGTCATTTTTCCAATGGCCCATGGCAGAGTCTTAAACTGAGCAGTTGATTATATTATATGTGTGTATGGTTAATAATATGCATGTGTGTACGTTTGTGTGAGAGTAAATAGTATTTTCAAGAAGTTTTGGTTCAGTCTCTACTATGAATAAGTGGGCAAACATCTCAGCTACCAGCGGAAATGTAAATGTTACACACTGACATACACACCCATAAAACACACACGAACACACACACACACACACACACACACACACACACACACACACAGAGAGAGAGAGAGAGAGAGAGAGAGCGAGAGCGAGAGCGAGAGCGAGAGCGAGAGCGAGAGCGAGAGCGAGCGCGCGTGGTCGCATGCATACAAACAATAACACAATTTATATAATACTCGTAGCGCGCACAGACACACATTAATAGCATGCACACACACACATATCAAACACATATGCATACAAACACACACACACACACACACACACACACACACACACACACACACACACACACACACACACACACGTGCAGGCATATAAATCGTTCACAATGAAAGTCATAGTGGAATGCAAAAGAGGAAGGGGAAGACAAGGAAAAAGATGTGAGCAGGACATAAGCGACAGTTTGAGCAGGTAGCACCACAGCAAGGAGGCAGACAAAAAACAGTAAAAATAGAAATAGTAATAATAACAATATTAATCCCCATATTTATCAGGGATAAAATACCTCACAGGAATTAACAAGGCTGATGATGATGATGATGATGATGATGATGATGATGATGATGATGATAACGACGACGATGATTGTATTTTATATAACCTTCTTGATGAATATCAAAAAGGCAAAATGTCAAACATTTTTAAAAAAATTGTTTTATTAAAATTCAGAAATTTCCTAGTTCCTAGTCTCCATCTACTATTTTTCTTCTTTTCGTACTTACAATGATGATGAGGATGATGATGATGATGATGATGATGATGATGATGATGATGATGATGATGATGAGGATGATGATGATGCACCAACAAGTACGTGTATACCATGCACTCACCAGTAGCAACAAAATTCATGGAACAGGAGTTGGTCTCGTATCCACAACCTGTATCTGTCTGGGAGGAACTTGGAGAGAGTGCCATCGCAGAACTTGCACAATAAAGATCCAGTTCAGTTGTTTTCCTGTGCAACCCGAAAACTGAATCAATGAAATCCCAATCGCTCAAATTATCATCGGCACCGTCATCAACAGAGATCACATTTCCCCTTGAGCTGTTACGGCTTGCACCATCACCAGCGCCCACATCTCCGGCTGAAGCAGTGTCATTCTCTTTCAACTGCTTCCATTCCAAACCCACACCACTGATGTTTGTCCTTTTCTCCAAGTCAAGCGCACCCTTGTGTGGGGCTTGAGTCACTCGCCAGCCCTCTCGACCCACAACGTATACTGGAGCCCCGCTACACCCGGGACATGTGGGTGTGTTATAGACGTACTGAACCCACTCCAGACACCCTCCATCAGTTCGCACCACTTTCCGATCCAGCCACCTGCCCACACTAATCTGTTTATTGCAGCCGTGAGGGTGGGAAATGATAACAGCCAAATTATTATTTAGCTCAGTTCGTTCACATTCGTCATTAGCAGCCTCCGACCTTTCTGTAAATTTTGACTTCGTATTGTAGGCGTAGCTAATGATTTCTGTGACATATGCCCACAGGTTCTTGTCATGTGTGACGACCACTAGTTCACACATATCACCACCAGAGTCAGAGCTATCTACACTGACCCCTGACAGAGTTCTTACAGTCTCCAAAGTGTCGTCATTGTTGTAAAACAAGCGCAACTCAGCTCCGTAAGCTTCTGCGTCATCAAACACAACATGCTTCGCTGTATACACTCGCAGTTCCCCCCACTCCAGGGTAGGATTGCCTCTGTCGATGCATGACATACATACACACGGAACATCGGTGTAGAATTTGCATTTCTGAGGACTCCACAACCAGCCGCTACCGCTCTCTGGGAAACCTTCTACATTTCTATAGCATTCATGACGGTCCCTGGAGGGTCTGTGTTTACTGACGACTTTAGTCTTCACTAGGACAGTGAGCTTCTCTAGAAGTCTGATGGTATCAAGAACACCTTGCTCCCTAAAACCTGCAGGCAAACAGTTGATGTCGAATTCTGACACTGGTGTAAAGCTTTTATGCCCTTGGTTTTTTCTGCAGAATACGAGATCATGGTGTAAGTCCAGTTCGTCCCCAACACAGATCTGTGTCTGAGCTACGTCTGAGGAGTTCAGATACGATATGATTATCAGCAGTCTGATAAATTACAAGGAATCTATATGGATTAACGTTTTGAGCCCTGGCTCCCTGTGCCTTATAGGTCTCTATGATGTAGCGGTTTGGCCCTTTACCATCGTGAGCAGCAGACCTGAGTTCAATTTCCACAAGAGGAGAATTTTTATAAAGCATTTCCATGCACAGAAGGGGCAGAGCACATTCAGGCGTGAGCTATGGTCATTAGGATTAATAGCTGAAATTATAGTTGATATTCATTTTTTAAAATACCATAAATCATCAAACATGTCAGAGAGTAAAATGAACTACATGTACTTATGCACCACTTTCCATTCCTCCCTTTAGAAAATATAAGTCAGTCACAATATGGCATGCATGATGCATAACCCAACATGGAATAACTCGGGAACACTCGAAAAAGTCCAAGATGGCCACTCAATGTCGAGAAAAAGAATGATTTTCTTAGACATGTGGACATCTTGCACAGTGTCGTTATAATAACAAGTAAAATAAGATAAACGCGGGAGGTGGAGGGAGGGGAGTGGGTGTTCGCACCAGGGATTATCTTGGACAGTTGCCCGTTACAGTAGGTTCAACTGTATTTCATCAATGTTAAAAACAATACCAGTAACAGGTTTCTTAGCTATGATTTCCCGCGGGAAACAGCCCAGATATTAACACCAACCTAAAAGCTACACTGCCATTGCTTGATACTGTCTTGGTCACAGAAGCTGGCGGCTATATAAATGAAATTAAAAGGAACTATACCCTACTTTTTAATAAGTCAGATGATACTGAAACTTGAGGTCAAACACGTAACATATAAAAGTGAGAATAAGACACGTAGTAAAAGCAAAATGGTTTTTAACCTTTAGTTAAATGAAAAACAAAAGCAGCATAGATTCTAGATCTACATCAAGAAATAAAAACTTGCCTTAAAAGAAAATACACTGCAAAATAAAGTCAGAGTGAATCTTTCTCCTCACCGCCCATATCCCCCCCCCCCCCCTTCCTCCCCACTAAATCCCTAAACTGACCCCATTCCCTATCAAAAATGAAATTAATCAAATCTTCTTCTTTCTTCTTCTTCTTCTTCTTCTCCTTCTCCTTCTCCTTCTTCTTCTTCTTCTTCTTCTTCTTCTTCTTCTTCTTCTTCTTATTCTTCTTCTTCTTCTTCTTCTTCTTATTCTTCTTCTTCTTATTCTTCTTCTTATTCTTCTTCTTCTTCTTCTTCTTCTTTTCCTCATCATCATCATCATCATCATCATCATCATCATCATCATCATCATCATCATCATCATCATCATCATCATCATCGAGATTGCTGCACAATGGATTGCTGACAATAGCCACATTAGAACCAATGTGCTGATCTTGACTGACAGTCAGTCCCTCTGCATTGCACGGGACAGCTGGGCAACAGCTCGGATATAAATGATTTGCGCAGCAAGTTCAGTGAAGCCACGGCCACAATAAAAATCCAATGGATTCCAAGCCATGTTGGAATAGAAGGAAATGAGGCAACAGACCAGGCTGCTAATGAAGCCAGAGAGATTGAAGGAGGCAGACTACCATCAACATACAGAGGAGTCTTTCCAAAGATAAAGAGGGAAATCGGAGACCCACCATACAGAGCTAAGTACCAGCACATGGAAAATGTGTATTCTGAGTACTCCTATAAGCGGGAACAAAATATCACATGTCGCTGGGACCAGGTTGGGCTAGCGAGACTGAGGTCGGACCATCATTGGAGCTTAAGATGGTATAAGAACTTTGTAAATGAAGACCTCAGCCCACGTTGCCGAAGATGCAGCCATGAAAAGGAGGATGTCAAACATATATTTGAATGTCCAGGAACAATGGCAATTTGAAAGGGATTATTTGGACGAGTGGAGGTGCAGCTAAGCATATTGACAATGGAGCCGAAGAAGAGCCTCGCTCTCGCTCGAAGATATCCATAAAGGAGACAAAACAAAAATCATCATCGAGATCATCGTCGTCTCACCCATCTGTTTATCTTAATTCATCCAATGGAATAACACATTTGCCTCTCCCAGTTTCATTCTTTATACAAATACTCACATGCTGCAGGTATCTGAGAACGTTTAGTCCAACTGGAGAAAAAACTTCTCACAGCAAGGAAACAGAAATGGATGAGTCTAGTGAGACTGCCTTGTAGGAAAGTATCCATGCTTCTCTCAGATTTTCTTCAATGAATCTCTCACTTATACAATCTAGACATACTTTCGTCACTTGTGTCGCTCCTCCTGGGAATAACCAGTGGTTCCGGCTACCATCACTGAAAAAGAGATTCAGGCAGTTGAAGTAAATTCAGATTGACTTCTACAAACACCTCAGAGTAAACTGGAAAGAAGTTGCTACTCTTTACCTAAATTTTTTACGAAACATCACTTACTCGTAATTTTACAGACTGACAAGCTATTTACTAGTTAAATTTGTTTAAAAAGATTGTTTATGATAATTCAGTCTAGTACAAAATACTACGGCTTATATTTGTAATTGCAACTTTGAAAAGAATATATATTATATTCACTATATTGCATAATAGGCTACAGCTATTCGCATTCCTGCAATTTAAAATGTGACTAAACCATTTACACAATATAATGTTTATTTGAAAACTATTAGCTTTCAATATATAGGTCTGACTTAAAAAATATATCTATTCGAAAAATTTAATTGTCAATAAACTTAATTATTTAATATGCACCTATACATCGATAATTCTTTATTTTAAAAATATTTTTCTCTTCTAATATATATCATAAGACATTTACTTGTTGTTCAATTTGGGGTGGGCGGCTTTTGTACTCCTCTTCAAGATAGCTCTCAAGCCGTAATATATTCTGCATTGGGAAGTGCTTTTATTGTGTCATTTAACTCTCTAGACAAATATAAAAGTTCATAAGGCTGTATAGGATGAAAACCGTTATTCAACATAATGCCATTCAAGTTTTTCAGGAGAAGCAACAAAAAATTAAACTGTTTTGATCAATGTATTTCATTCAGGACATAAACAATAATTAACTTAACACAGAATATTTAATTTCTTTAAATCCGTAGGGTAGGCCCTATAACTATTCAAAGTTAAAGAAGAGGAATGAAACTGAGACCAATCACGATCAGGCTCCTCAACAAGTGGGGAATCCACTCGGAAGTTTAGATAAATTATTAAAAACTCTGCCTTGCTTTAGAAGTACAGGCTGACCTTCTATAGGCCTCTGGTCGATATGGTGTCGGCAATTTAAAAAATTTTTTTTTTAAAAATGTAATTAGAAATTTTCTCTTCCCGTCAGACTGACATGGCAGATCTAGATTAGAACCTTCAACTTACTCTCACTCTCAAAACACAAGCTGGCCAGACTACAGCGTCCTGTTGTTATTGGTTGTTTTTTTTTAATTTACGAAGTGGCTATGCGTACGGCTCCCTCGGCTAAAAGCCTAGAATTGCTATTCTTTTTATCCACAGAACTACACAACATCCCACAAAACTCTGAGAGTGCTCTACTAGAAACTGTATAAATCAGAACTCACATTAAACGGTTTGCAATGGATAATCTGGACGTGTTTTGTTGCTGAGAAAGATCTAGAAATGTATTGCACTGTTACTGCCAGGCTGCAAGGACCAGAGACCGCCAGGGCAAACTTCCTTTCCGGTTTTTCCTAGAGGGGAAGTCCCCTAACTAGATCTATTTTTACACTAATCGAAAAACCCGATACTTAATTTATTTTTTAAAAATTAATTAATGTTTTTAGCTTATTCCCTTTTATTTTAGAAAGGTTCTGTCGAGATCCTTGCACATTCCGAATTTGGCTTAGACTTAGAATACAGTTTTGTTAGGCTAATAATAACAATAATAATAA
>NW_004797731.1:437492-445806 GCF_000002075.1 Aplysia californica | reverse complement strand
TTAATAATAATAATAACAATATGAGAAGTCACGATTTAGGTTCTAACACAGAATTCTACAAGTGTAGAATTCTGTGGGTTCCAATCACAATCAGATGACGCTCATGTGTAGGGAGGGCCTACATAATTATTAAATTATTGTATTATGCCTTCAAAACCAGGCAACATAATATTATAAGTGTTAGAAGTAGTTGTTTGTACAGGGGGCTGTGTAGGACATATTTCGGCCGTTACAGCGTGGAGAGCATAAAATTACTTTGTCAAAATTAGATTATTATTAAATAACAAAGTAAAATTATATCGAATTATGATTGGACCAAAATATTTTGAACTAGATTTTGTGAAGCTTGATTTTTCGAGAGTCCAGAATTTTCTTGACTTCACGGTGACTTCCCTTCCACTTCCGCCTCATCCGGGGAACTTGTATCCAACGCGATACCAAACAAATCAATACACAGGAGCGTCGGTCGCTTCCGCTGTGAAAACAGCTGAAATTCTTGTGTGAATTACATTTTTCGGCAGCGACAGTCCCTATCTGAACGCGGTTTATAGTGATTTTTTTCCGCTTTCAAGGCTGCCAAGATGAGCAATATGAGCAATGCAGTCCTTGCGGAAATAGAGTGGGATGAAGGGCTGTCAATGCCCGTTGCTAGTGCAGAAAACAAGCAACTTGAAAATGAGGTAAGTTGTAGATCAACAAGGTGTTGGCGTTAGGGTTTGTCATCAGGAATCTAGATTCTAGATTCTAGATCTAGATTTTTGGAGTAGTGGTGATGTTTGTATTTTTGCCGTCTGTTGTCTTTTTTGCTAATTTATAAGGTCTGATTGAATATGACAGAGAACATAATTATTTTGCGCATTCACGTTGCAAAATTTCCAACGCAGACAGTGCAAATGACAACATATAAACAGAAATGGTATAGTGTGCAAGCTACCGCATATCCATAGAACTGAAACCTTGATTTGCCCTTTAAATATGTAATATTGTTCAACATTTCAATCAAAGGGGGTAGCCTAGTCTCAATTGCAATAGTTTATGATGTTCGTCAAAATGCATGACATCGCTTTAGTTTTATATTTTCTGATTATTATGGTTGTTAATGTTGAAAAAGCAATTACAGATGTCAACAAATATGTGAACAAAAGCACATAATTGCCTTACATACTTTTCCTAGATCTATTATTTATTTTTATTATTTACTAATAATTATTGTGTATGGACTTTTTGTTTTTGGTAAGTGTTAAATGTTTTACAGGTGGTGGCCGTAACTGGCCTAGCTACATCAATAGGAATCTTTAACATGCACAACTTGCACTCGTGACCTCCAAGATTTTTGTTTCCTTAATCCAAGAAGGCCAAGTGTTCAATCTTACGTATACCTACCTTAAGATCAGCGGTATGGCTCAAAAACAGCAAGTAGGTTAAGGGTCCAGGAGTACTGGTAGTAGGAAGAAGGAACCAGGCTAGTAGGGATCGAGTAGAAGAGTCAAAAACCCAGAGGAGAGAAAAGTTAGGGGGCAGAAAGTGGTGATGTGAAGATGAAAGGAAAGCAGATGACAGAACATGATTAGACGAGCAGGAAAGTAGTTGATTCATAGGCTGACTTCCATCATTCTTGGAGATTAAGGAGCAAATTATGTTGGGGTTTGTTGTTGTGGTTTTTATGTTGTTGTTTTGTTGTTGTTTTTTTTTGGGGGGGGGGTTATTTAACACTAATTCATATTTTCATGAAATGTCCAAGGTGTACGGTACTTACTATTGTTTTGTGGATGATGTTTAAGTTCCTATTTTCATTGTGTTAATTTTATTAAACAAAATAAATATATGTAAATAATATTCGTCTTACCATGTTTGTGTATGGGGTTTTTCTGTTGTAGGTTCAGCAGAAGCAGACTCGCATTGTGGCCTCTCAAAATGATTTGGCGGAAACAGAAGACAGGATCAACGCCATGTTGGAGCATCTCAAAAACGTCAGACAAGAGCTGCAGCATACACAGGTGAATATAACTGTAAAGTACGTGTGGCGTCAAAATTTATTTTATCTTTTTCCTAAATACCCAGATAGGCCTTTTCTGTTCAGTAGACTGTCAGTATAGGCAATACTGACTATGGGAGCAATTTCTTAAAACCCTGCTGTCAAACTGCTTCTAGTTCTCATAAAAAATGAAAGTGGTCTTTTATAAGGCCGGCTCTATTTCTCCTAACGTTCGGGAAAATAAAATTGAAATCTATTTCTCTGAACGGTTTCCGTTCTCGTGATTTGTTGATAATAAGCAAATGGAGTGGCCCGTGTGTGTGTGGTGTGTGTGTGTGAGTGTGCATGTGTGTGTGCGTGTGTGTGTGTGTGTGTGTAAGGTGTGAACGGTGGAGGGGGGTTTGGAGGGATTTTTTGTTTTTACATGAAGGATTTTAATTATTGCTGGGTGACTAAATGCAAAATAGGTTACTGCCAAGGTCGAGCAGTCTTGTTTTCTTGCAGTACCTTTTGAAGGTATTTTCAAATGAAGTATAATCCGGGAATGTTGCCCCAACCACAACTGAAGTATCTGAATATTCAGACGTTTAAAAATCTCTTTTTTTTTTTATTGCTCTAGAAATTGAATTCGATGCAAAAAAATGCTTATTCCCAGTCCTCACAGAATGGCAGAATGAAAGGATGACGCCTAAATCTCGCAAATAACCAAAAAATCTCGAGATCGGAATTAAACCGTTCGGAGAAATAGTCACTTCGCATTTATAAACACCTCATAAATTTGAAATCTTTCTAAAAACATGGCTTTTTGCGTAGTTAAATATAACTCTTTTTATCTTGGCCGTACCCCCTCGGGCGTTGTAACCATCCTGGGGCTGCTGCCCCACATAAGTCGGAATTCAGTGTGTATATTTCAAAGTGCTGTACTTCTTACATGCATTTACCCTTAGATTTTTAATAAATTTGGCAGTTATGTTAAAATTCGAATGTAGTATCTGAAAATGTATGTGGTTAGGAAGTACACCAATTGCACCATGTATAGATTTTGAGGTATATTCCACCCTCCAACTTGACCCTGATTGCTGCGGCCACAACGTGCCCTTGGATTTATAGATCTCTCCCTACCCATCGATACTGAATGAATTCCAGTACTGGTCCTTTCACCATGATCTGAATCACTATTAGACCAAGATGAGTTCAATTCCTGTTCGTTATCAACGGCACTTCAGAGTCACTTTCATCAAATTAGTGTCATTCCCCCTCACAACTCAGCGCCACTTCAAGAAGTCCTTCGTCGGTCGTGAACATGCGTTTTCAAGACATTTTTCAAGCTTCTGCACCCATCAAAAACAAAGAAACCATTGTTCATAAAAAAATTGAAATATTCACTGTATTTGTGTATTTTGGTAATTACAAGCAGAACTAGCTGTTTGACATGACTGTATAGCTTTTCGAGTTTACTCTTAGCCCGTCCTGGTCCTCGTTACGAGTATACGTGTAGCCCGCATAAAAAGAGTTAACTTTCTTGATGAAATTTCAATTTGCAAAAGTTAAGAAAAATGATGGTTGCTGAAAAAAATGTCTCCGAGAGTGCACATGATATGAATTTATGGGGCCAATATGATGTTCTAAGGAATTTATGGATGTGATAGTACATAGTCTCAGTTTCTCCTGAAAGAATAGTTTTTCTTTATATGCTATACAAAGTTGTATTTTTGTTAGAGTAAATTAATCTGTGAATTTATGTTGACCTTTGAACTTTTCAGGGTCTTGTCACAGCCCGCGAGAAGGAGTCGGAAACGGAAGATCATCTTCTCAAGATTGCTCAGAGAGAGGAAGGCCGACTCAAACAAGAGATTACCCGCCTCAAGAAGGAAATGGATGAGCTGAAAGAGAAAAAGAATGCTTTTGAGGTTTTTAATCAGTTTTTGTTCAATACTAAAAGCTTTATTACTTAAAAGACCTGTTGCCACTTGATCTATGTTAATAATACAGCAGAACTGAACTGCTGCTATCAGTGGAAGATATATTTTTCTTAAGTGAATAAAAAAAATTAAATTCCAATGGGGAAAAAAACAACTGCTGTACAAAATTGCAGAATCTGCTGTGACTCATGTTCTTAAAAGTTAGTGTTATTGTTATTATCATTCATTAAAATCTTCATCTTCATCATCATTATTATAAGTAGTAGTAGTGGTAGTAGTAGTAGTAGTAGTAGTAGTGGTAGTGGTAGTAGTAGCAGTAGCAGTCGTAGTAGTAGTAGTAGCAGTATAGTTGTTGTTCATATTCAGTAGTATTTCAATAGGTAAGTAACACCCTCTTCTTTTTTACAGAACACAATCTTCAAGCAAACTCAGAAACTAGAGGAGTTGAAGTCACAGATGAACTGGGACCAGCAGGCCCTGGAGGCATGGCTTGAAGAATCGGCTCGGAAAGACGAGGATGCCATGACCATTCAGAAGTACACTCGTCATGACGAGAGCAAGATCAAGGTAACTGTGTGTGGTGCTTCGGCCTGTCCCACCATTCCCCTCGTTGCACTGAGAGAGTAAAAAAACTACCGTTTTCAGCCCTGAAAGCTGAAATTTCATTAAGACATGATTTTTAAGGGTCTAGAGCTGAGAAGAAAATTAACGTTTTGATAAAGCTGTTTCATTCTAGAAGGAAAACTTACATTATTTTTTTAATAAGGAGATACTTTAATTAGGCCTCCCTGTCTAAGTGACATTTGTACTTTTCTCATAGCAGTTTGATTCTTGTCTTGAATTTTTTTTAATGGATTTTTCCATTTATCTAATAGAGGTCTCTTTTATTATTTTCTGTTGTTTCATGAAGAGAAGAATTGGTATATTATCAACAAAAGTGTTCCACTCATCATGACACCTGCCGTATCCTTTTCTTCCTTCTCTCATACTGCAGCCTGAGCTGTAAACATACACTGTAATCTTTATGTTAATTATGTTCTTCCACTCGCTGTTTGATAAGCACTCACACTGTAAATTGTAAACTAATCTTCTTCTTCCTTCTCCCATATCAGTCTGAGATGCAGTTGTATTGTGGTCTTTAAACTAATCCTTTTCTTCCTTCTGTCATTCAGGAGTTGTCTCTAAGGATGGAGAAACTGATGGAGGAGGCACTGCAGAAGAAGCATCAGCTCGACAGTGAAATGACCTCAACACTTACATCACAGGTAGGAATCATGTATTGTAGGAAGCTCATTTGAAGCCTGAAAAGGCCCTTGTCTGATTGTTCAGTGTGAGGCTCATTTTCTTAGTGCTGGTCTTTTAATGTCCAGGAAAAAGCTGGAAGGATGGATAGATACAACAGAGAACTAATGAAGAAGTAAGATTACTTGTTATGACCTCCAGCAACCTGCAAAAATGTGAAAAAGCCACAGGTTTTCAATGATGTGAAGTGAACTATGGTAGTGATGCCTGTCTGTCAAAGGTTAATTCTCCCCATGCCCCTCCCTACCTCTATAAAATGCTGGTATTCAGTTTGCATGTATCAGTAAAATAATTATAGGCTATAACACAGAGTCCAGTTTGGTTTAGAATTGAACTCCTAACTTGTAGAGCCTGTGTACAGAAGGAGTCGGGGGTCGATTATATCAAAATACTGTATGTTATTTCCTTTTTATGTTTAACATGATTTGCATACTTTCGTATATAATGTTGTAGAACAAATTTACTTTAAAAAATGGTGAACAAAGTGACTTTTGTGTCATCATATTTCATTCATTTCAATGAAGTCTACAATTTGTAATAAATAAGTCTGGGTGTTTTAAGTTCATAAACCTTTTGGTTGTTTATGTGTGTCATGTTTTGGTATGTAATTTTCATGTCGCAGATTGAACTGGACAAAATTGCCGAAGATTTCCGGAAAGCTCACACGGAGAGAGAGACACTGCTGTCACAGTGGGAGAATACAATTGAGCAGATGCAAAGGAGAGACAGAGAGATGGACATTCTAGCTTCAGTAAGATGATGGTGTTATTACAGTTTTTGGTGTTCTTGTTATTGTTTTTGTTGTTGATGTGGTTGTTATTGCTATTTCGGCTCTTCTAAAAAAAAATTTATTATTACTACTGCTTTTGTTCGTGCTACCGTTATTGCTGTTATCAGTTTTTGTAAGCATTGCTTTTGGTGTCATTGGTGCTGTTGCCGCTGTTATTATTGTTGCTGTCACTGTTGTTTTTGTTGCTGATGCTGTTATTGTTTTTGTTGTTCCTGATATTGGTGATCTGTGTACTTGATCGCTCCTCTCCAGTTGTATGAGGTAACTGTTGAAAACCGTGACAGATTTTTCTTTATTGGTGTATGAGGAGCGATCTATGTTTGTTGAGATCAGAATGGAGGAATTTGGTGTCATAAGTCTAACAGAGTTTAGGAACTGAAAGAGTCTCTACTACCTATCTTTGTTTTGATTTCTGCTGATGCAGCAGATTCACATTTTTAAAAATATATATTCTCTAATGATTATGAACATAATTATATTAAGAAACTAGCATATGAATAAATGTAAGCCTTTTATTTAACTGGAAGGCTTGTTTTTCACATCTTTTCTTGCTTTTTTCACTCATTTTATAGCAACTGGCCAAAGCCAAGCAGGAAGTTCGTCGGCACAACGAGATGATCCGAGAGAAGCAGACATTCCTGGAGAATGAACAGGAGAACAATGCAGAACAGGAGAAGAAAATCTCCCTGGCGGAGCGTACAAGTGCACGCCTTCGTAATGACTTACAGGAAGCAGAGTTGCAGAGGTCCCAGTTTGAAGATGAGGTGGGCTCAGTTCTCTTCCTTTGTCTTAAAAAGTGAAGGCCTCTTTTTGTTATGACATATCATGTGCGAAAAATCATTGGGGGGGTTAAACCAAACTTGCGATCTCTTTTTAAAAAATTCTTTATTTGAAATCAATTAATATAAAGATTCAGCATAATGCTTGGGAATATAATTAATCTTTTTCAGTTCTCTCATTTTCTTTTACATGTCAACCCCTTTAACTTTTTTTCTGTCCAAGTCTAAGAAGTGATCACTGCTACCACCCACAGAATTTAACTTTATTTTTTCACATGTTGTGTAAGGTAGTAGATTGTGCTCTCCCAGTCAGACGAAGTTTAGGGTTGAAAAATTAATCCAATATTCTAATGACAAAAGGATACTGTCCATGTTCAGATTTTGTTTTGCCCTCAGAACAAAAGAAGATCTTACCTAAAATCCTCAACTCCAGTTAGATTACAAAAGTAAAGGTTTAAGTCAAGCAGTTTCTCAATTTCTCCTGAAACATACGTTTTTGTGAAGTCAGCTACTTTGTAATCTACTTTGATAACATGTTTTGTCTCTCTGATTGATAACTAATCTCTAGTTTAGAAGTATTCTTTAGTGGATCCAAATATTTTTTAAAAAAGAAACAAGATTAATTCTAATGTAAGTGGTTGTATCTTTGAAACAAATTATTGAAAAATGTACTGTGATAATACGTTTTATTTATTTCATCCACTTAAAATTATTTCTCAAATCAGATCTAGTGATTAATTCAAATATCTAACAAAATCTTCCACACTCTAATCATCACTGTTGATAGATTCAAGTTTTGTATTTTTTGGTGAAATTCTCACCATGGTTAATTGTTTGTTTTTGTAAACTGTGAACTCATGTGTCTGCAGCTTGGAACGCTGAAGAGAACGGTGGACAGAACTGCCATTGACCTTGAGACAACACGAAGTACTGTGTCCATGCTGAGGAAAGAAGCCCAAGATAAGACGAACAAGTGAGTGCCTACCTTAAGGCCATACTAACTTAACGAGTCATTTACCTATTCCTTGTTTAGTCGCAGCAAGTTTTTAATTCATAAAGTTCATATGACAGCATTTTCATCATAGTGAAGATATGTTTTAAGCTACAAACTTGTTTTACTCAGCAGAAATTTAGGAAAAGCATGAAAGTTTGCCCTGTCACATTCTCAAATGCATTATTAATTCATGATATAATTTGAGCTTTTTAAAATGAAGCATTTAATTTTGCTCCCTTGGGAATTTTTGCTCTCTACCAGGCTGCAGCAAGCTAAAGATCTGCGAGAGGCACTAACAGAAAAGCTGAAGGTTGCTGTGGAAGCAACCTTGAGTTCGGAGGAGAGGGCAGCCCGAATGGACGAGTTGCTCAACTCGGAGGAGAAGAGGCAGGAGGAGTGCCGGACGGAGCTGAAACTGCTGGGGGAGGCGCTGTTCCGGAAGGAGAAGGAAAAGCAGGAGGCTAAGACGGATGAGAAACAGACAGAGGCTGCCATAAATGTAGGATATGGCATGTTTAGACACAGAGAGAAAGAGAGAGAGAGATAGAGAGA
>NW_004797731.1:410151-437309 GCF_000002075.1 Aplysia californica | reverse complement strand
AGAGAGAGAGAGAGAGAGAGATGGTTGAGTGAATGGATGGGTTGATGAATGAAATGTTGTTGTAGTTGTTTATACAGTAGCCTTTGAGCATATATGTGCCCTTCATTCTAATGCTATGTTATTGAAAGTGGAGGTCTTCACAATTTTGACTGGAAGAGTGGCTGGAATGATGGATAGAGAGAGAGAGAGAAAGAGAGAGAGAGAGAGATAAGACTCCTACATTTCTTTAACACCTTGTTTTCCCCTCCTCCCTTGTCTTTTGTCTTTTCTAAGAATGTTCGTGGATGTTAGATGGGCTATCAGGGTGATGATAAATCTTCAAGCACATAGGTGCCCTCTCTCTCGTAGGGATATGTTCAATATGAATTCATTCTTGTATTATATTTAACCTTCTTTTTTTCATTCAGGGTGCTCACAATGCTATCAAGAATCTGAACAGTAAAATCACTAAACTGGACACTGATGCCCTCAAGCAACAGGAGATTCTCTACAGTCAGGTTTGTTATTTGTGATCATAAATAATTCAGGCCCAATCAGCACAATTTAAATCTTGTACTAAACTGACTGCCACAACCTGCCTGTCAGGGTTAGTCCGGGCTGCACCAGGGGGAAGCGCCTTTCTGTAGCGCCATAGCTTTTTGCTACCATCACTGGCCAATCAGTTAGTTTTTTTTTTTCTACTTTATTTTTTAAACAATAAATATGCTTTAATCTTCTTGAATGTTCTATTTTTAGCATCCATCACCAATATGTCACTTTAATCTTCTTGAATATTCTATCCATCACCAATATGTACATAATCAATCTGAGTTGTTTCCGAGTTTTTGACCACTTGGCACAAAACTAGTCTATAAAATTTAATCTTTTCTTTTACTTTCTAGAACTAAATCTTTTCCTCTCACCTTCTGTCTATACTGGGTTAAATCTTTTTCTCTCACCTTCTATCTATCCCGGACCAATTCTTTTTCTCTCACCTTCTGTCCATCCAGTACTTAATCTTTTTCTTCTCACCTTCTGTCTCTCCAGGACTTCACGCTGCAGCAGTTGGAGCGTCGCTGTATCCGCATGCAGGGTGAGCACAACACGGAGGAGAAGGCACAGCTGGAGGCAAAAGTCAATCAGCTACAGGGTGACCTGGATGCCAAAAACCAGACGCACACGCTCCTCACGCTGCAACTCAAGCGGCTCCAGGTATGTCGTATTAGTTATAGCAAAGATAGTACATAACAAGATGGGCCACTCAGCCAAAAAAGTGACCGCCGGAAGTCCACTCTTTGCTTCAGATGGTGCTGCAGTCTGTTTTGAAGCTCTCTTTCGTTTTTCCAGAAGAAGAATAGGAAAAGCACCTCCTTGCGTGCGCAGATCGACTGCTGTTCATCAGCAGTTCAGGTTCGTTCTGTGCAGAGTTTTAGGGTTTTTTTTATTTTAATGACCTCTCGCCTTTCATTTTAAAGTCAAATTAAATGAAGAAAACAATCACCCTTCCTCCAGAAGAGGTTTTTTGTCAGCGTAACCATTTTAAAAAAGCGTTCTTCCGAAATTTATAAAAAAACTTGCTAGTTTCACTTTGATTTTTTAAACTCAAGTAGGGTAACTCTGTTCGCAAAGGGTGCGCATTTGCGAAGAGGGCGCCACCGAATTTTGAGGACACTTTTTTAATTGGCTCAAAGAGAGGAGTGGCCCCTCTTGTTATGTAGACTCTTTGGTTATAGTAAATTTGTGTTTTTTAGTTTGTCTAGTGAGAGTTTTACGGCACTCGCAGCTTCATAAGGTCATATGAGCACATAAAAAACAAATTGGTTGCATTCACAGTGGTTCACAGCACGGCTTGGGTTTTGGTCAATGATCAGATTAAATGTTAATATCTTACATCTTGCAGTTGGTAATGATGTTTTTTAAATCTCATTCCTGAAGAAGCCCAAAACGGTGAAAAGCTGAACATTTTTTTTATAATGTCATAAAACTTCAATTCACGTTAACTCATCTCCATCTACTTTTTGTTTTTTACTTTTTACACTTACACAATTATTTTAGTTACAGAATGAAGGGGATGAGAATGATAGTGGTAATAATAATAATGGTACTGGTGATAATAGAAATAATGATATTGATGATAAAAGAAAAAGGATGATGTTAATAATGGTAGTAATGATACAAATATTATTTTTTAATATAGCATTTAATGATGAAATGTAATAAGAATACCAATCAAATACCTTTTGATGATGATGATGATGATGATGATGATGATGATGATGATGATGATGATGATGATGATGATGAAAATTATAATAATAATAATACTTATGATAATGATAATGATAAAAACAACAAGAAAAAAAATGATGATAACTGTTAATATTTAATAATAATATGATGATAATGATAACTGAATGTATGCGTTCCCACTTCATGTTAGGCACTATGTACTTCACAATTTCTACATCTGACTGTTTTTGCCTTTCCTTTTCTTGTCTGTGCCTTTATATTGAAACACTATTCTTTCAGGACTTATATATATATTCACCTCAAGTATAATCTATTTTTGCCATTTAAACTAAACTAGGCTCTGCATCCTAATCGACCTGCCAATATTGTGGGTCAAATATATATATTACGCATGTTATTATGATAGAGCTAATATGATTTCACAATCCTTGGATAGGGATGAAATTGTAAACATCCAGTGCGTCCTGCAAGAATATTCCTTAAAGATTGACAGTGGCAAATACTGACAACCTTTATTTTTGTTTTCCTCAGGATGATTTGCGAAGAGAGAACCGCGAGTTGGAGGAAACTCACCAGGAGAAGGCTGATCTCACAGTGAAGATTGATGAGCTCAACCTGTACAACGAAAACTCTGAGGCTGAGCTCAAACGCATCATCAAGAGCAAGCAGGTGAAGACTTGTTGCTGGTTTCATTAAATTTGGTTTTATTCGGGTGTATATTACAAATATATGTATATATGCTCACACATTTATGCAAACATGCACACAAACATGCACACACAAACACACACACACACACACACACACACACACACACACACATACACACACTAACTCACATACCTTTCACATATTGTTTAAAGATACTGTGCATGCTCTTAAAAGGATCTTGCTAATCGTTAGAAGATATTTTGCATTTTTCAAAAGATATTTATAGACATTTTGCATATTGTTAAAAGATGTTTTGTGTCACTGTGCAAATGTTGTTGTGTGGATTTGCTTCATTTGACTTGTCAAACATGCTCCCACAGAACCTTATGGTGGATGAGAATCTCTTGAAGCTTGAGATCAAGAAACTGCGGGAACTTCTCAACTCTCGGGCTGATGATGTTATGTCGTTGGAAAAAAGGAAACTACAGCTTGACACGGTGAGTACAAAATTCCTCTTTCATGAGTGCAATGTTTGCTGGGTACTACAAGAAATACTGGGTTGATTAGCTACCTCAAAATTACCTTATTGTATGGGGGGGGGGGGGGGATTTTAGGGGAGAGGCCAAAAGTCATTTGATAGTTTAAGTTTGTGAACTTTTCAAGGCTGTCTAGTGTCAGCAATAACGGAAGTATTAGTTATGTCGTTTTCAAAACATGATGTGTTCCAGATAGAGGAATTATAGCAAGAATACTTCCTATTACTTCACCTGGACCAGAAGGCTTCTTGAACATCTATTGACCTGGTGGGCCTGTTTCAGCAATCTGAACTGCTCATTTATTTTGAGTTTGCAAATGCAGGATTAATTTTTGGAGTATATTGGGTGTTGGCAAGTAATATTGTTTCAATTTCTTACAGGTTGGTGGCATTCAAAAGATCTTAATAATGTTGAAAGTGCTTAAAAACTTAAACTCAGATCGAAACTATATTGATCAGAGGATACATGCTGCTTCTTTCTGTGTCCCAACCACCCCCACCCCCCACCCCCTCTCCCTATGGCTTTAAAAAAAAAATGTATGTATCTTCTTGTGACATGTTAATGATTCAGTTCATATCTTATTAAAGAATCTTTTCTCATCCTCTTGTGGCTCGTGCTTATAATTTCCCTCTCATCACTGCACCCGTTTGCGACCTTTGACAGGCGATGAAAGAGCGCCACCAGGAAATCAAGATCCACAAGGAGATGCTGACAGCACAGGTCAAGGCCACAGACGAGGAGCGTCAACAAATCAGCGCAGAGCTGCATGAGAGAATCTCAAAAATTGACAAACTGAAGAAAAGGTAAGACTGCTGTAGGCTGGGCTTTTGTTGTTTAAAATGTTGTTGCATGTCGTGCAGAGGTTTTAGAGAGGCACTAAGGAACTAACTATATCTGTAGGGAAAAACAAGACCAGTGTGATGTAATGAAGTTTTGATCTTTAGATTCTTTTTTAAAAACTAAGGTACTTAACATTGACACCGTTTAAATTATTTAGGAGCAGGCTTCAACTCTGCTTATCTGGGTCAAGTTGGGCTGAGACAGATACAATGTCCCAGCAGAAAGATTGAGGTATTTGATAAAAATTCTCCTTACACTGGCTACAAGCTCCGGAGGTCTTCTACGTGCATTAGGGAAGCACCTAACTGCTACAACACAGACACTGGTAGAAAGTTTTGTCAGTCAACATTAAAAGTCAGTTTTGTGTGGGCAGAAATACAGAACCAGCATTCAGGCCTTTGTGTTGAACCTTAGTCAAAAGAGTTTTCTTGTTAAAAGTAGAAGTAATTTCATTTTTGGTTTTGTTTATTTTATTAGTATTACGTAAGTGCAACTTGTTTTATGTTAATGAATGAAAATGAAACTGTAGATCATTTTTGTAAAAGGCAAACACAATTCTAGGCACTGTACATAAATGACATAGAATTTAAACTCGATGAAGCTTGTGAGTCACCCTTGCACAACTGTACATTATATGTAACGTTTTCTAAAAGCTCATGTTTCCTTCACAGGTTTGAAATCCTAATGGTGTCCATGGCCCCTCCCGAGGGAGAGGAAGAAAAGTCTCAGGCTTATTACGTCATCAAAGCTGCCCAGGAGAAGGAAGAGCTACAGGTGTGTATGTGTGTACATGTGTGTGTGTGTATGTGTACATACATGCGTGTGTGTTTGTGTGTGCTAGAAAGGGAGAGAGAGAAGAAGGGTGGAAGAAAAGTATCTGGTTTACCAACTAATCAAAGCTGCGGAGAAGAAGAGTTATAATAAATAGAAGTATGTGGGAGTATATTGAGAGCATTCTCACTCCAAATGTAATTATTATGATAATTATTATTATTATTATTATTAATATCCCTATTATTATCATTAATATTATTAGTGTTATATTTCCATTAGTTATAATTGCAGCAGAATCAGCGGTAGTACGCCTACATTTTAATAATTCTTAAACTTCTCTTTATCATCATCATTTTGTCATTATTAATATGGTTATCATTTATTATAAATTTTTGTCTGCTATTGTAATTGATATTTGTTTGTTAACATTGTTGTAGATATTGCTGCTGTTTTGTTCTTTTGAAGACACATGAATAGTCTTTCACAGTCTTTCACTGCTGTCAAGCTGTTCCTTTTTCTCTCCTGCTCATGACTCGTGACCTTTGATTCTGTACACAGCGCGAGGGAGATGACCTGGATGCTAGGATCAGGAAGGCGGAAAAGGAGATCAGAGCCCTGGAGAACACACTGAAGTTGATGAATGGCCGCAACGAGCAGTACAGGAAGAGCTTCAACAAAATCACAGACTCGAGTAAGTTCAGAAAACAGAGGAAACCAATGGATAATTAGCATAAGTGTGGCTCTGTAGTGAAATCAGGTGCTTGTCGAAGAAACCAACATTTATTTCTTCGACCCATTAGGCAATTTTTATCAATTCTTTTGTTTACTTTACTACCTTTAATGTCTGTCTGAAAACACATTTCTGTGTGGATTTTACTGGAAAAAATTGATCAGAGGCAAAAAAAAAAGTAAATTTGTTGTTTTCAAGGACACTTAAGCTTACCAAACTTTGGCAGCCATTTTTTCGCTAATTTTTCCTCTTACACCAGGTGACCCCCACTTCCTTCAATTGCAAATATCTCGACTTTTGTTCAAGATAGATGGGTATTTTTTTTTCCATCAAAACCAAGACAAATGAGTAAGCTTTATGATGACACCAATAACTCTATATGCCCAAAAAATTGACAAGTGACTGATTCCAGTGTGTCGTGACACATCTTGGTTACCAGCCATCCTGTAACTGGGAAACCTGGTCAGTTCCACGGCTGCTTACTTTACGATCTGAGAAAAAGTGTACCTTTCCCCAAAATCTTGGAATCAGTTTTATTCTGATGTACACATGCTCACCAGGGGATGAGAGAATGTGTGTACTTTTGACAAATGTTTGAAGAATGAGGATTAGACACAGAAAGTTAGGCGGGTTTTGCCTTAGTAAGAGTTTTACGGCACTTGCTACACAATTAGGTCATATAAGTGCTGAACATTAGAGGTATTATAAGAGAGTAACAGACACAAATGAGAAGGAGGAGAGATAAGAACAAGAGATTTTTATAGGGAAGAAGGAGCAAACCACGCCAGAGCACCCTAAAAAAATGTACTGGTTTGCTGTCACGTAGATATCTAGTTAAGGCTGTACTGGGGCCACCACAACACCGCGCAAGACTGGCCATTATTTGAAAATCACAATGTTTTCAATTGGAAAAAGGGAGGTCTTTCTTTCTCTGGAATCTAGTTGGGTTTTTTCCTCAGAATTGAGAAAGTTTTACAATTCTCGATCTTTCATTTTAGTGTTCATTATCCATGTGCTCACCTATGATGTATTTGTTTTTTAGAGTAAAATTTTATAATCAAAACAAACAAAATGACAGAAAGACAAAAGTAAAGAAACAATTTTATCACATGCTCTGACTTCCTTCCCGCCGCCCAGGTGATGAGATGGATGAGAAGAGACAGCTGGATGAACAGATGCGTGCAGTGATGGACAAATACAAGTACAAGAGGAGACAGATACGGGAGTTACAGGATGATCTCCATGTACGTACACAACGCTCGGCTTAACTTTTTTGTGTCATTGGCAATGACTGTTTAGTTTACATTCTCCTTGATGGCAACACTGCTGATAAAGTGTACTTGTTGTTAAGGATGATGCTACCGGAGTATCAGTTAGGCAGTTTGCTGTTGCACACAAGAGACCTGAGTTCAATTACCGAGGTGGGGGGAGAAATTTTTATCAAGTATCTCAAATGTCTTTTTTATGAGATGTTGTATCCATCGCGGCCAGAAGCCCACCTCCTAAATGACCTTAACTGTGTTGATGGTGGTGTAAAGACACCTGCAATTTTTTTTTTATCCTTTTTTTTAAAGGATGATCCTTGATACAGCTTTTTTGTTGCTGTTGTCTGCACTCAATAAAGCTCACTCTTCATTGTTCAATGTAATGTTATAGGCCCCCGCCAACACAATATAGATCTTTCAGGAGGAAGGCTGCTTTGACCCTGCCTGTTTAGACCTACTCAGGCTGAGCGTGCAAGTGTTTGAGTGTGTCTGTGTGTTCATGTTGACTAATGCCATATATGTGAATCTAGTGAAAGAACATTATTTTCTCCAAGTAGTAGATGGGCCTTGTCATAATGTTATGTTCCAAAAAAAACTTATGTGTGCTTTAAAGAAAAATGAATATAGATATAAAAGATATAAAATGGTTTTGTTTTTGAAAACACACTATAATGCAATATTTTCGCAAAATAGGGTCTATGTGGGGGGGGGGGGGGGGGGGGTTCCTTGCTTTACTGTTTTTTTGTAAGATGTGAGTCACTTTTTTTCTTGCAAGTACAGTAGTCTGTGCCTAAGATCACCCCACTTACGATTCTGGTTTACTTATGATCCCGCTGTTTTAAGAAAACAGATGGTAATTTATAGAACAAAAACCCAGACGAAGGTAACTGATCAACCAAGCAACAAAAATTTGTGATCGTTGCACTGCCCATTGCACTACAGACAATGCCTACTGTTTATACAGTAGACATTGACTACAGGTCATCTAATCAAGAGAATATGATCACATCTCCATTATAAATCTCGATGAGTGGGTACCGTGTTTGTCTTGGACAACATCACATTTAGGTGTGAACTCGTTGATGCGTTTGTTTTCCCCAAACATCCCACTTGCACTTGAGTTCTCCACCTAAGCTTACATCTCAAGCTGGGAAGGCAGGGGCTATGAGTCTGCATCATTTGAGATCACATCGAACTATGAACTCTTTGGATGCTTTTGTTTTCCTGACCATTACAGCAGTGTTTCTACACCTGAATTTGCTAAACAGACTGAATTTTAATTGGTGCAGTCATAACACTATAGTGCATTATGACAGAGACGGCTTCACAAATGGAAAGCTATAGATTTTGAACAAGTAAAGGGGAGGAGCAATACGATCAGCGTAGATCTTGAGACTCAAGACTAGCTAAGTGGTTAAGTGAACAGTTCATGCCCTATGTCATTGTGATAGGTCATGAAGGTTGACCACTCTTTGCTCACCATAAGTCATAAACCCACCTAAGGTTCACATCACTTCATTTGATAGTAAGGGGATAGGGGACTATTTCACCGGCTGCTCATGGTGGATTGGCAAAGATCCCGTTCGCCTAAGATCCTGCATTTGCCTTGCTCCCAAGCTCCGGTATCTTAGGCAAAGACTACTGTAGTGCATAGTTACTTCTTCTTTACTCTTCCACTCTCCCATTGTCGTTTCTGTCTATCCATCCTGCTTTTTTATCGCTCTAAATGGCTGTTATTTTTCTGACAGGCGTCACTTCACTCAGGCTAAACTAAAGATCACTTCCCGCTGCCTTTTATTGTGTGGATAACTATCTGTCTTTCTGTAACCAATACTACATCAGTGTGTTTTTTGTTCTTTAGTCCAATCCAACAGATGATCTTGATTTCTGAATACTATTTTCTACCCCTCAGACAATGAGCTCAACTCTAGACAACCTCACCAGAGATGAAGACGCCTATGTGGGTATGATTGATGAGAAAAAGGTGAGTGTTATGGAGATGTTGTTGTTACCCTTACTAATCACCCTTGGAGCCCCCTCCCTGAGAGCAGAAGGAAACATGGTGTAATGCAAATGTCACCATTTTTAGGATGTCTTGTGGTATCTCAAGTAGAAAAGTTAACCATCTAGAATCATATGATCGACACTTAAGCACAAACAACTGCTAGCAATCATGTTGCACTATTTTTAAAGTGGGATTAACATGCTAAAGGACGCTCGTTTGACCATCATGGTACGCTAGTGCACTCTGTGATAATGTCCATAAATTAAATTTAACATGTCCATCTCTTACAAGATGTTGCCACATGCTGTAGAAAATAAGGAATGTGTTCATGTTACCAAAGCTAAAAACTGTGAAAGTACTCTTTTCTATGTTTTTAGTGTTTTTTACCCTATTTTCAGAACAAAATTCTTCAACTGAACAAAGAGATTGAAGATCAGAGGACAAAGCTAGAGAGAGTTGCAAAACAGGCGAGTCCTTTTTTTTTGTACAAAATGTTCTTCTTATTTGGACAGTGTAATGATTTTCATAAATATAAATTATACTGTTTGTAAATTTGGTTCCTATTATGTGGCTCACTAAAAACTCTGGAGTTCTGTGAGAATGTGTAAGTGCAAGTTGTTTTGGGATTTTTTTTTTCATTTTTCCAGAAGATTTCTTTGTTTTCTTCTTTTCTTGGGTTCATTAATATTGAACTGCTCTAACAAGATATCTGCTGCTGTTGATGTAATGTATTTTGAAATAGTTCACTTTTGTGGGTTTTCTTTTAAGTTTTTTTAAAAATTATGTAAAAGAAAGATGCAAGTCTTAGATTGTGTATTTATCATTATCAATGCTCTTTCTTCTTAGAATGTACGCTACTCGCGTGAGTTGAGGTCTGCTCGCAAAGTGAAGGAAGAATTGCCTGAAGAGGTAGGCTCATGTGTTGTTTTAGAATTGTTCAACTGCTTCCCCTAATGGAGAGAGCTGCTTGTTTGTTTGTTTGTTAGTGTTTGAAAGATTGTCATGTTTGCTTGCAATGAAAGTCAAGAAGACAAACATTGTTTGTTGGTTTCTTGGAGTTGCCTTAAACAGAAAAACTTAGAAGCAGAAAAGAATATTCCATCTTAACTAATTCCGTCCATTCGGCCGCTGACAGTGGCTCTTAGTTTTTCCACTGCATCCATTCGACCGCTGTGAGCGGCTCAACGAAGTCCGAAACAAATGTGCACTTTTTAAAATAGTTCCTACTTTTTAAGTTGTCGAAAGGAAGTAGAACTTGTAAACAAACCTGACCTCAATCTCTGAGTGCGAATATCGATCGAAATTCCGCGAAATTCTTGCAAAAATCTTTGTTTTGTTGTCGCTATGTAGGCTAGATCTAAGAGTAAATAACACGGAGCCTGGTATAAGAAAAAAGCCCTTCAAAGAAAGATATTCAACTAAATTTGTGAAATTCTTGCATGAATGTGTGCTAGGGTGATATGGCTACAATTTTGTGCTGATTCCTATGGATTATAAGGACTTGTAGAGCTGAGAAAATGTGGAAAGTCGAAATTTTCGAAGAGGTGTTGCGCAATTTCTTATCCTAATTTGTTTTTGTCTGATGGAATTTACAAAACAAACAGATTATAGGTCATTGTTATTGATATAAACAGATTCCTCTATTGATTCCCATCACTTTGGTATATGACAATACCTATTAGAGTAACTTAGAGCTTCACAGTAATGCATTAAATAGATGAACCCCAGGTCTAAATCTGAACAAGGAAAAATCATTCTGTCCAGAGCCTGAAAAAATCATGGACGGAATCAGTTAACACTGACCTTCCAATTTTAATGTTTACTTTGTTTTTGCTTGAACAACATCCAGTTTGGGCTTGCCAATAGCTCAGTTGATATCGTGCTGTGAACTACAATGTTGATAAGTCCGATTCAAATCCCTAACAGGGCATTCTTGTACTATTGTACAGGGAGTTTTCATGGCTCTTCATCCATATATAATATATGGCATTCAGTCAGAAAGTACAAAGATTATTTTGCCGCAGTGGATGGCTATTTCCAATTATGATACATGATTCTATTAATATGCTTATTTTTATGTAAATTTTGTTGAAAACGATGAAATATTTGAAAATGCCTAAATTTGGATAATACTCTCTCAAAGTTAAGAAAACTCTGTCTATCATCATAAAATTCTGTGGGTTTTTTACCCCACCAGCGTGACTTCCAAGTGAGGGAGCTTAGAGAATTCAACAAGACAGCCATGAAGATGATTGGGGAGGCCACCATGCACTACCCAGACATGATGGAGGCCGTTTCCATGTATTTTGCACAGGTTTGTCTACTTCCTCATCTGGTCCCTCATTGGCTACATCGTCCCGTTAGCTCTGTCGTCCCTCATTAGCTACTTTTACATCATAAACCATTTGCTACATCGTACTTTGTTGGCTACATCAACCCCTGTTAGCTCTGTTGTTCTTAATATATGTTAGATTGTTCCTTTTTAGCTATGTTGTTTCTCATTTGTTATGTCGTCCCCTGTTAGTTACACCATCCGTCATTGGTTATTTCATCACCTGTTAGTGTTAGCTACATTGTTCCTCAATAGTACATTGTCCCTCAATAGCTACATTGTCCCTCAATAGCTACATTGTCCCTCAATAGCTACATTGTCCCTCAATAGCTACGTCATCTCCTGTTAATTACATCGTTCCCCCCCCTTAGCTGTGTTGCTCCTTATCCCTAGGAAGTAATCTATATCATTCCTCATTAGCTATATCATTTTTCACTTGGTACTTGTGCATCACTCCTCCTTGGTTTTTTTTGTGTTTGTTACTCCCTTGTAACACCTCTTCTCTCTGACACTTACAGTATAACATGTTGACAGCTCAGTGAAATAAATATATATTTATCTTGAATAGAACTCAAGATGTCTGCATTTGAAGGAAGTGAAGGCCTGGTTTCTGTTGTGAAATTAGCGAAAAAATGGCCGCCAAAGTTTGGTAACTCCAATAGCTAAAGAGTCTTGGAAAACTTTAAAATGATCTATTTTGTGCCTTTTATCAATGTTTTTCAGTAAGATTCACATGGAAATGTGTTTTCATGTGGGTATAAAAGTAAAAATTCGATTAAAATTTCCATACTAGTGGGAAAATGCCCATTTCTCGGATTTCATTATTTTGACAAGAGCCTGATTTCATATGTATAACATGTGGGTATCTCTTTCTCCTCCGACCCACAGAGCAACCTACCGGCACCATCTGCAAGCAGCGTCCCAGGCAGTGCACGAGGCAGCACACGCTCCAGTGCCCGGGGAAGCCCCGCCTCCAGCATCAAGAGTGGCGGCTCCGCCACGCCTGTCAATGTCGGCTTTGACGGTAAATTGGAAAATTGGAATGTGTGATTCGGGGATAAAAAAGGACAGGGGGGAGACGAAAGGGAGGAGGTGGTAGGGTGTGGAGCAATTAATCTGAATACCGCCTTGAGGATCAAATAGCTGCAAATTTGGATTTGAGTGGTTGTTTAGTCAAAAGTAAGTAAGAGTATGGGTTTAAGTCCCCTTTCTTTGCTTCTTTATATGTCCCCATTGACATACTTGGATGACTTATGGGGAAAGGGCCTCTTTCACTTAGTCTTATGCATACAATAGAAAAAACCCAACCATTATACGCCTGACGCACAAAGATACGGTAATAGTCGATAAGTGCATGAACACAGTGAAACAGAAAGAAACAACAGTGACAGAAAAGAAATAGGACTCAACAATGACATCTTCAGACCACCCATTTTTTCTTTTCTCTCATTCAAAGAAGATAATGTAGAATCTTTTCAATATGAAATTCATGTGATTATGAAATGATTTAAAATTCAAATCTGTGGGCATTTGTTTTTTAACTTTTTTCTGTATTGTTCTTTGCATTGCTACTTACTACTTACCTCAACACAAAATCTGCTGTATAGGAAAACATTTTCTGGTCCTGTGGAGTTCATGATATCAGGGATTTACTGTCGTCTACAAGCTGTTAAAATGTTCTAAGCTGAGAAAGCAACATTGTTTCAGGGGAGAAAAAAAAAATTTATTCCTGTACTTTGGGTATCTTTTTTTGCTTATTTCAACATTAAGAATTTGAGTTTTGCCAACATATTTGTTGAGCATGTGCTGTCAGTATCATAGATTAACTCACTAGAGACGTTTCACGCAGCATTTGTGAGCACCAGTATTTTCCAGAGAGGCAGTCCACACATCTCCTGCGAGTACACGTTTTGCATTTTTTCCTCCATAAAGTATGCTCACAAACGCTTCGTGTAGTGTACTCTCTCTTCTTACCATGCAGCCGACCTGTGTTTAGTTTCGTGCAAAGTTTCACCGGAATTGGCAGGAAACATTTTGAGTTATCGAGCTGGAAGGAAAGTTAGTCACACTGAGGCCCTACTTTCGTTTCTCCGACTGGTGTCTGTTCTCGCAACACTTTGTCAGCATGGTACGATAGCAGCACATTTAGGTTTAGTAAGAGTTTTACACCACTTGCAACTCAGTAAGGTCATGTAAGTACCGAAGATTAGGTGTTACAAGAGAGTAACAAACACAAAAAAGAAGGAGGAGAAATCAGGACGAGAGATGTTTGATAGGAAAGAAGGAGCAAACCACTCCAGAGCACCCGCCAACCACCAATTTGGCAGCACGAAAAGCAAACATTTTTCAAGTGTTTGACGACTTTGACTATTCAGAAAATTTTGATTTGATATTTTAGACCATGGGGATCCTGATTTCAATGTAAATGAGCATCAAAGCACTGATTCTGATAGAGAATGTTCTAGATCTAGACTTTCTAAATTCCGCTTTGTCTGGAGTTGTCTTTTTTTTCACACTGAAGTGGATTAGACAGCTGATACATTTATAAGGATTACGATGTCGATTACCTGCCTATTCATGAGTTTGGACTTTTTATTTATTTTGAAACTCAAAATACAACAAAAGACACACATAAAGTTGATTTTCGTGTGTTTTGTTTGGGTTTTTTTTACACAAGACATTACGTAAAAAAAAACATTTTTGGCAAACAACAAATTTTAGCACATTTTCAAAAAATCATTTCTAGAAACTATAAAAGATATTGCCTTTCTGGGGTTTTTTGTGTCCTATTGGGCATGTTTAGATCTGTTATGTGTGTAAAAATGGTGGTTGTATGTCTTTGGGAAGGGTGTTGTTTGAAATATTGAAATACCCCCCAAAAATGCCAGTCTCCAGTGCATGTAGACCCGAAAAAGCCCCAGTCTCCACTGAGTTAAGAAACTGCAATAAGAAAAAATCCAAAATTTTGAACAGCTAACCAACCATAAAGATATACATTTTTCGTTTTTCAGTGGGAGGATCACCTCGAAGCTCAGTCTCCAGCGCTCGCAGCCAGGCCTCATCCCGACGTTAACGATCCCCATATCATGACATCGCAGAAAAATATCATACATCTGTAGTGTCTGTCAACAAATGTGGGGCCTGTAAGTCACCACAGGTAGAGGCCATATCACAGGAGATGCTGTATTTTCCCTGCACAAATGTGTACAAAGCAGAGAGGGAAAACTGACTCAGTTTTAAAAGACAAAGTTAATGCAGGGTTAATTGTGTCTCTCCACAAGACAGACTGACAGGTCTAATCATGAGTTGGTTTAATAATGTAATTTACCCCACTGGATAAATGTGTGAATGTTAAACATGGTCTTTTGAAATGTCAACATTTTTCAGGAGGGAGAATTGAAAAGATAAGCTGAAAAATCATTTTATACGTGTAATGTACAGGCTATATATCTGAACGTGTCATAACAAATCGTGTGAAAGTGGCTCAGTTTTGATTTTGAAAATCACAAGAGCAGACTATATTTAAATGGCACATATCAGACTGTACATTTTTATGTTGGGTGATGAAAGAGAAGAAAAAGCCGCATCATCGTGTAAAGTTTACTTAGAGGAACTGTTTGAATCATGAGCTGGGTGTAAGAAAAGTCACAGAAAACAAAATGTTTAGTCCTTATTTATGATTTTCAGAAATGTGCCAAATGTTCCCTTTCCAACCATAATATGAAAGCTTTTTTTTAAATTTACGCTAGCTTTCTGGTAGTGGTTGTTATTGACGTTTTACAGTCATTACTAGTGTGAACTGTTTGATAATTGAGAGTACCCATTGCATGCTAATGTATGTTTAGGGGTCATTTTTTCTTCTTTCTAAAGCATAGCAAGTATAAAGTAAACAGTATTCAATGTTCTTGAACTAAACATGTTACTTATTCAGACATTGTGTGGGAGTTTTTTGTCGTCTTTTACAAAACAATTTTCTTTATTCACTTATGCTGAGCAGCTGTTGAACAAGGCAATGTATATATTTAAACATTCCATCCTCCCATCTGTGATTATTTTTATTTGTGACAATGAATAATAAACCATTTTTTAAAACTTTCAACAAATGACTTTATTCATTTTTATAGATAGATTTAGAAGTTTTCTTTCTTCTTTTCAGCATATAGTCTAGTCTGCACACCATGAAATCGGCAAATCATTGAAATCTTTTCATTATATCCGAATTTGTTATGTGTGTATTTTACTTTTTTAGATACATAGAATGTACATGCATTATAAAAAAACAATCGAGGTGCTGAAAATAATTTTGCTGTGGTGTATTAGAATGTAATGTATGTATGTATATTGTATATTTGCCTGTGATAACCAAATGTCATCAAGAATGAAAATTGAGAAGACATAAGGTCTTTGACAGGATAAGCAATTTTAGTTATGTTGTCCTTTAAATTTTTCAAATATCTGGAGAAGCAATGACAAATTTTGCCAGAGTTGGTAAAGAAATACAGTAGTCTTCGGGAGGGCTCCTGAGCGTGTGTTTATACGGAGCGTGCGTTTACATGAACCTTTGCAAGGGGAGGAAGGGACGCAGTCATCTTAATTCCTTATTACTCTAATGACCTCCCTTGGAGTGGGGGGTCATTTTGGTCGATAATGTGACGACACGTGACTGTTTTGTGAAGGATTCCCCGACAGGGGTTAAGAATACAAAGGCGTTGATGAGTGGGGGAGTGGGGGAACAAACTCAAAGTAATGAATATGCATTATAAACGTCGGGAACAGATAGCCTAAGAGGAAACTGTTGGTGATAGTCATAGAGACGACGGACCGGCCACGTGGCTTTCCAAGCGACCACCCCCGACCGTAAATTCATGCAGAATCATCCTCGAGAAACATTTTGTCTTGAGATTCGTTGAACAAGTATGTTATAAGTTCTTCGAGCGCAGCTTATTAGGCTTACTTGGCTAATCTTTAATCTTATAGAAGCCTTTCTATGTTTTACGCATTTACGCATTTCGCGGATCAGGCCTAGATCTAACTAAATATTACACGCAATCACTCAAACTCAAACACCCGTTAGAAACCTTCTCTCAAAGTTACATTTCCAGTGACCAATCAAAAATCATTTCAGTCCCCCCACCCAACATTTAACCGACCAGCCCGAGACCGAGACTTAAGCATCAGTGAAAAGTAGGGTGCGTAAACTCTGTCCATCATTTCTCTTTGTACGGCGTGAGGGGCACTCTCACCAAATATCCGGTTTTCTAGTAAATTCTAGGCTTGTCTATTGCAGGCTGTGCAGGTTGTTGTGAAAATTTCCCCTTGCCAAGCTTAACTTGTCGGCGTGTTTCGCAGATCGGAGCGTGCGTTTAGAGGGAGTGACCGTGCGTTTGTACGTCTAAATTATATCGTAAAAAACCTGTCTGATGACGAAAGCGTGCTTTTGAGCGGAGCTTGCTTTTGTATGGCGTGCGTTTAGGCGGAGACTACTGTACGCAGTCTACAAAAATTTATTTTTAACTTTGCTTTGAAAACTTCATAGCATTGTAATCAAATAATGTATACACTTTAAAACAAGTTATTTTAAAATATTTATGATATATGTGTCCAGATGAGGTGGAATCGGGTGCTCGTCAATTTTTGGTCATATGGAGTTCTTGGTATCATCTTAAAACTTGTTCATTTGTCTTGCTTTCAATAATTTTTTTTTAAAGTACCCATCTTCCTTGAATAGAAGTTGAGAGGTTTGCAATTGAAGGAAGTGGAGATAGCCTGGTTTCAGAGGTAAAATGGTTGCCAGTTTGGCGATTCCTAAAGCTAGAGTCCTTGGAAACTGCAAATGAATGGTCATAAACAGTGTTGAGCTAAAAAAAATATTTGATAAAAATTGTTAAACAGAGGTAGAAAAATGCAATCATCTTTAAATTTGTAATTTTGACAAGTGCCTGTTTTCACCATGATGCTTCAGATAAAAGTCAAAATTGTATTTCATACTTCCCACATACGGACTGTAAAAGACCACACCTTTATTTATTGCAAGAACTTAAGTTTAGTACATGTTGTATTCTAGCAAAGAGTCTACATAACAAGAGGGGCCACTCCTCTCTTTGAGCCAGTTAAAAAAGTGTCCTCAAAATTCGGTGGCGCCCTCTTCGCAAATGCACACCCTTTGCGAACAGAGTTAGAATCTACCCTTCTTGTGTTTAAAAAATCAAAATGAAACTAGCAGGTTTTTAAATAAATTTCAGAAGAACGCTTTTTTAAAATGGTTACGCTGACAAAAAACCTCTTCCGGAGGAAAGGGTGATTGTTTTTTTCGTTTAATTTGACTTTAGAATGAAAGGCGAGAGGTCATTAAAAAATTTTTAAACTAAAATTACGCACTGAACGAACCCGAACTGTACGCACTGAACGAACCCGAACTGTTGATGAACAGCAGTCCATCTGCGAACGCAAGAAGGTGCTATTCCTATTCTTCTTCTGGAAAAACGAAAGAGAGCTTCAAAACAGACTGTAGCACCATCTGAAGCAAAGAGCGGACTTCCGGCAGACACTTTTTTGGCTGAGTGGACCATCTTGTTATGTACTATCTTTGATTCTAGTGACTTTTTCACACTGGTGTAGTGTACAGAGCTCCACAACGTAACTTAGTCCGCTGATATTTGGGTTGTTTTTACAGGCACGTATTATAGTAATAATACACACACAGCTGGGTTTTGTTAGGGGGGGGGGGTTCAGACTGTCTCTTTTTTTTTTTTTTTATAGTACAGCGCTCGCAACTCTGCATAAGGTCATATGAACGCCAAGGGGTGGGTATCAACAGAGAAGTCTTTACAGGGAATCAGACTTGTTCTGCTCACCTCTCCAGCTTCAACAACACAAGGTCTACTTCGACTATCAAGGCACCCCGGAAATAGCGGGTCACAAGAGAGTGGTGACAAACATACAAAAGAAGTAGAGGAAGATGACAAAGCAGCAGTTCCCTGTTGTAGATCAGGCACAGTTATGAGCGTGACATGAATCAGCCCTTATACAATTCTACTGTGCTTGAACAAGAAATGTCCCTCCTTTGGGAATGGCCTCTCAGTGCTCAGTTTGAGTAAAGAGAAGAACAAACACACAATAGCTCTTTTAATAATTTCTTATACCTTAACATGGAAAGAGCAAGATGGAAACATTAGAGGGAAAGAAAGTCTAAGTAGAATCTATCAGTCAGTAAACACACTCCAACTAACCATTTTTCTGATCTGCTGAGATATAATTTGAACATACATTCCATTCATCTATAATCTATGGAAATTGCAAAAGTGAATCACCAATAGGGCTTGTTGGCTTTAATACAGGTAGCGTATTTGCCTCTAAAACCAATGCCAATCTGCCTGGTTCAGGTATAGGTGGTGAGTAACTCAGAAATTGTTTCTTATCTCTCTGAACTAAGGTCAGGAAAGACTATTTAATATAAGAGTTTTACGGCATGTGCAACACAATAAGGTCATTTAACGGGAGGAGGAGCTGCCCTTGAGGACCATTTTCTATGTTTGTTGTCCAAGATCAAATCTAAGTACACATATAAGTTAGGTATAGTAAAATCTCTTGATACGCAATTTTATTTTGGAATAGCTACAGCGGTTGCTATGGAAACAGCCGCCATCTTGAAAATAAACAATGAATTTCAAATCCCTAAGGCTTTCTTATTTACTGACCGACCACATTTGACCAAGTTTGGTGAGAGTATACCTGAACCAGACCCTATCAGGGTAACAGCAAGTTTTTTTTAAATAAGTGCAAAAGAAAAAAAAATGAGAATTTTCCCAAAGTATAAATTTTTTTCTAAATTTAGATTGCGTATTCGCTTGCCAATGGAAGTATTATTGTTTTCGCAAATATCTCTGTTACATTGATGGAAGCTTTGCCATCTAATCTATGTTTCCCTAAAGTGTCATGTCAAAAGGACGAAAACTAAGGAAGGAGTAGGGAAAAAAACAAAATGCAAAATAATTACATTTTGCGAAAGCGACAATTATTCTGAAAATTCACTATAGTATATATTAACCCATCCTCATGTTTTCAAAGATAATTTACGAGGAGAATAATTTTAAAGACTTTCTCAATTGTATCCATGCTATTTTTAGACAAAAAAACTATTTGATCTTAAAAAATCAGCCAACATAAAATTTACATAGCCTGACCCAAAATCTGCAAAATCAAGGGTCGCTCCTCCCTTAAGTGTTGAAGATTAGAGGTGATCACAAAAGTAATGTCTTTCATTGACAAACGGAAGGTTTGTGTTATATTATCTAATGGAAATAGAATTTGCAGAGGGTTTCTTGATTATGTACTGTGAAAGGTCAATGAAATATACCATGAAACAATTTTTTTTTTTTTACTGTGTGTGTGTGGGGGGGGGGGGTGAACGTGCAAACACCGGGTTTACGTTCCCCACCTTTTAATTTTTGTGTTTTTAATCTACAGGATGTGCGTTGCACACACTACAGTTGGTTCGCCTTTCATCACTTTAGGGTCACTCCCCCCCAAAAAAATGAGGAATCATTTTAATGAACTACAGTGGAAACCTGATATAACAGGGATGGTGAGAGTAGAGAAAATGTCCTGTTATATCTGATCCCTGTTAAATCAGAAATGCAAGGAAAGCAAGCTTTTGTGGACTAATCCAGTTGTATTTATTCATGGGTGGTTCCCCTTGCCACAAGTACCCACGAACGGGGGTTTTGGCACCAACTTTCTCCTTGCCTCCTTAAACCACATCAGAAGAGCTTGGTCCACAGCATCTGCATCGAGTAGTCTCATCTTCTTTCGATCCAGAGCAAACTTTCCATTGAAGTATGCTGCCACTATCTTCTCTCTATCCTTGGTAATGGTGTGAATCGACCCTTGTGGAATGTCAAACTGACGACAAATCTCTTCCAGTGGAGCTTACTTTTTATCAACAGCCTGGATTATTTCGTTTTTTGTTGTTTTTTTGTCTATTGAAAGACATTTTCTCTTGCGCTTGACATCGTTGGTGACAGTAGACACATTACGCATGCATGTTGCTAGGTTTCGGGCTAGATCGAGGTCAGCAGCACACCGCCGCCCTCTCTCATTTCACACGCTGCGTGTGCTTGCAGTGGCATGGCTTGCATGGGCTAGCTCCATCACTGCGTTACTCTATCTCACTCTCTCTCTTACTTTTTACACATTGTTAACGAGCATTTGTCCCTGCTTTAACCGGTTGGGCTCCGATGGGGTCCTGTTATTGCCGATAACTTTTAATAGAGACAAAGAGTCGGAAAAATCCCTGTTATTACCGGATCCCTGTTATTACCGGGCCTGTTATATATGGTTTCCACTGTATTCTACTTCTACTGAGTACATCGAGGGTGCGGTGGCCGAGCGGCTAGTGCACGTGTCTCCGAAGCGGAAAGTCCGGGTTCGAGCCTGGGTTCGGACATGGATCTTTTTCGCCCCTTCCTGCCCACCCAGCAGTAATGGGTACCTGATTTCGAGTAGGGGAAATAAAGGCGCGTGGAAAGGATCTGGCCATCCTACCACAAAATGCCGAAGGCCCAGGAAGTTGTCTCACTAACAATAACAAGGCAATCCCCAATGTCCAGATCGGATGCGGGAACAGCTTTACTTTTACTATACAGTGGAGTCCACTTATAACGAGTCCGGAAAAAATGATACGTCGGTTATAAAGACACTATTCTAAAACCCTGTTTATTTCTCTTCTTTATCTTTGTAAATAAAATACTGCTATAGCGCAGTCAGACAAACATGCGAGTCGGTTATAGCGCACGGCGTACAAACAGCGCTCTTTTAGTTGGATCGGCGATGGAGTGACCGGGTCATGGCGGGCCGGTCACACAGAAGTCACTAACCCGCCCTCCCGCTACCTGCGTCGGTAGCCGGTGAAATGAATTTTTCAAGACATGTTTTATCGTCTTACACAAACAAAAAATATCATACGTGAACACAAGTTTGTTCTTTAGAGAAAGCAACTAAACCTCTTTATTGGTACGAAATAGCAATACCATGGCTGCTCACGTTTTTGAGTTAGATGCTCTTAAAATGTATGTCTATTTATAGTTAGTCAAAACAACAAACACATTGAATGGCTAATAACTTATATAAGCCTAACGATAAATATTTACAAAACTGCCACGTAAGACAGGAAAATGTGTTTAGAAATTGACTCACTCAAAATTTTGTTTCCAGCACGAACATAGAACTTGTCATGAGCATGATAGCCAAAACGCTTCCCTGCATTCATGACTTTTTGTATCCAATGGAATGTGTATCCTCCTGAATAATGATATACTGACGTATCTTCAATATACAGCACCGATTTCTTTTCACAAAATGAACATGTACAGAATAAAACTATAAATTTATACAATTTTTCTTTCTAAACATATCCAGCAGCACGCAATGAGGGAGCTATTTGCAGGAGATGCGACACAAAAAATAAAACGCATTATGTCTATCTGGTTTGAGATCCTTCGTGCTCTGGTTTCCAGTTTTGAGATCGCTTGGTGGCTGCTTTCTGTGTCCTGTTCTCCTAAAAGCCCGAGAGCAAACATGTGTTGTTGTATGTGTGGAATACAGTGTTGCTATGATATGTGTTGCTTTGGGATAACTTTGTGGGTAAATAGCGCCTGAATGCGGACATGTAATTGTCGATTGCTAAGAAGATTTGTGGAAGTGAAAATTGTTTGATTTGTTTGAGATGTGATATTGCAGTGTGAACATGGCTAAATCTTTCATTGAGAAGATTGAATATTGCTTCCAGTCCACTTGCTTCCTCAATTTTTGCAGTTTCGCGGGAGTATTTTCTTGTTTCTGTACAAATTGTGTTTGTTAGTTCCTTGCATACATGGGGATGGAGGGAGGTATGCTTGGGGTGTTTTACGATGTTAGCTTGAAATGGATCTTTGTGTGCAGCCACCTAAGCGGTACCGACAAAACGGAGAAGGAATTCACAAACGCACACCACATGTTCCTACTAGTGTCAACAGCTTTTTTGCGGCATGAATTGACGTGACGTAACACCATATCTCCGTTTGATATTTGAAATTGCGGTAAAACACTTGACACAAATGTAAGCGGAATACGACTGTTCATTTTCGTCCCTCACATCAATCCCATAAACCAAGAGAATATCTCCTGCCATTGTCTTACATAGTCGGGGCTTTCTGTACTTTTTTTGTTTGACAGTTAAATTTAAACGCCAACACATACGACAAAGTTCATTCAGAGACTCTATGCCTCTCATATGTGTGACTGACCCATTGCAGTTTAACGATTTTTACTTAGGAACACAATTCACTAACTGATTGCCAGTCACTGCAAAGTGCTGGAAAAACAAAATTCACATCATTAGAAAATATGATTTGATGACTATCACACCGCGCAAACAGAAATAAAGACCATCGTTCCATTCTCGAATGATTTGTAATTAAATTTGAAGAGATAACATTATTAACGGCGCTTCCGATCACTTAACACTCACAATTTAAAACTGTTATTATTCCCAAACGAATCAATGAAAACTGTTGAAACTTTCACAAGATATCAAGAAGACGTAGACGAAGCGGAATTGGTGAAGAAATAGATTCTAGGCGTAGAGTGAGCATCATTTTACGGCTCATGAAATTAGGGGAAGAAACGCGTTCTGATAAGGACAAGATAGGACAGCGCTGTGCACGAGCTGACCCCGGTCAATCCCCGACTTGACGCGTGAAATTGCAGGTCACCTGCCGCTAATTTATGGCCTACCGCGGGGGGCCCGGACTGACTAAAAGATCGCTGAGATGGAATTTCGGACGCCGTGAGCGGAATATTCCTGCTGCTGTGCACAGCGTATAGGCCAATTATACATGTAAAACCTCGCCAGTTGAGAAACTTGTTGGTGATCTAGCGAAACAAAGAATGGGAGAGCCCAAGTGTGTCAACGATGAAGGCCGGAGCGAATGAGTGGGGAGGGTGTGGCATGTGCAGACGAGCAGAAGGCATCGCATGATAGGCCAGCATAAGCCTACTTTAGATTATCAAGGCCTACAATGCCTCTCACTTCTCTGATGGGGGGATGGAGAGGTTACAATACTGTGATAGAAGGAGATCTAGGCACGAAAAAGAAAGTGCCGACAAAGCCGACGGGAGAAAAAGAGGGCGCTGGCAGTCGGCCAGGCCTAGCACTACGCACATTGACTGATACAGGTGGGCCTAGCGATAGCATCGGCCGGCTCGCGGGTCGGGTCGCGATTGTCGGATTTCAGACGATTGTCGGCAAACATGCAGGTCTATATATTATATAAAATAATACAATAGCAATATAAGAGACAGAATTTCCCTTGATTCGACTTATTTGTGTTTATTTCATTTGAATGAAGGAGGCAAAGTCTGTACTCCATGTTCAATGATCGTGAATTTATTTTTAGTTTCAGAAAATGGTATGCTACTGGAACAGTAATCCTGACGACTGCGGCCACTGTGATGTACTCTCGGAGCATAAGGCAGCTAAGATTTTGGAGATTTAAAGAAACTGGAAATGCTCTTCATCCCGGTCTTGTCCACCTTGCTCAGTTTCTTCTGGGCAGCTGTCAGCTTGCCAGTCTGTGTAAGTAAAAGGAACAGAAAACATATTAATTTTAAAAATGTAGAACTTATGTCAAACAGGACCAGAATTTCTTCAGAGACAGAAAAACCTGACTTCCAAAGAAAAAACAAGCAAATAATATACGAAAACAGACTAAAATTCTTATCAAAAAGCGCATGTACAGTATACAAAACCATGAAAGCCAAAAAATTGTGAACAAAACCTATGGAAAGCAAACAACACCCAATAAAAACTGTATAAATAGTTGACAAAATGGCTGACAAAACCGAGTTGGATTCCGCAGGGGTTTTTTTGTCCATAAAAATCAATAAAAATAATTCCTATTCATCAAACGCATATAAATGAGCAAGCTCCAATTCACTGAAGTTGTTTGCAGTATGATCAGCCCCCGCTGACATGGCTTCGCCCATCTTCCTCCCGCAACAAACCTTATCTATTCCTGGAAACCATCCATGGCTCCTGCATCACGAACAATTGTTCACTTAGCAATTTTTTACCCTCAGCTACTGATTAATATTATTATGAAAAGCTAGTCTTGACATACAGTATAAGATGAATAGCTCGAATTCGTTGGGACCGGCCTCGGTAGTTCAAGGGACATTGTCTTACACAGTTCGACGGATGTGTGATTTCGAGTCTTTTGAGTTCGACCTATCTGTTATACTGTAGATCTACATAATGAATTGCGCGCCAAATGTTGCCGTAGGCTTGGCTCTACACAGCAACATTATAACTTGTTCGGCAAACAATATGGTATAGATGATAGATGACATACGTGTGCATTCAAATGAATCGGCCCTTTTGCACAGAGTGTTCTTGGTAGAGTTGTATTTTCCTGTAATTTCTTCGGTATGGCATTTAATTAAAAACGAAAATGCCTCTCATTTGAACTTTTGATTAAGAAAGTCGAATACATTATACATATTATTTGCTCAGTGCCTGTAATTATCTACACAAAAACTTCAAGTTTTCTATAACATGAACGCTCGGATTCAACAAAATTGAAGGTCCAGCAAGATAACTTCGTTGAATCCAGGTTCCACTGTGGTTGGTAAACCCAACAAAAGCCCATACACATTGGACAAAACCCTATAAACAGTTTGAAAACCCTAAAAATACTTGGCAAGAACCAATAAAAAGATGACAAACCAAATAAATGGTTCACAAAACCAAATAAACGTAAGACAAAACCACACAAATCAGTTGATCACTAAATCAATCTAGAAATAACAATACCTTGCTCTTGTCTTTCTTAAGGTCTATCCCGGCGCTGTAGTCATCTGTGGGGGTCAGGTCTCCAGTCAACTTCAACTTCTGAAACACAAAGACAAAAACAACACGTGAAACACAAGGCAAACAAAAAATGTATTGTTTTTACTTTATGTAAAGAGAAGCATTTCATGTTCGGTTTAAGTTGACTTCACTATGTTCCCCTGTACATGATAAACAATAACTTCCGTCATATTCACTGAGGGCAAAATGTTAATATTGGATTCAATTTTTTATTCAAATGACTAAAACTACAAGCACATAGGCCTACATGTCTTCAATTCATCTCTAAATTTTTTTGACTTTTCTCAAACAAGGAAATAAAAACATTTTGACTATAAAAAAAAGCCACTGAAAGAAAAAAACATCTTCAAACTTTGGACAGCAAAATCCGCGCAACTTCCCTTAGAGCAGGTTGCCATGCAAGTTGTCAACAAAAGACCATAAACAAAATAGCAGAGCAGCTATGATGACAAATACCATCTCCTTAAATAATACAGCTCTTTTCAGCAAAATTTGCTTGACTTCCAGTTTGTTAGAGAAAAGAGCAGCACATCGACATAATAACGGTACTTTAATACAGGGAAAGAATAAGACAAACAAACTGAATCAAAAGAAGTAAAGAAAAGAAATAGGACCTACCAGTGGCGCCCTCCAACCATCTATGTTTGACTTCAAGAGCAGCATATTGAGATCATGAGAAAGTTAAAACCAAGGAAAAACCCAACATGACAGGAAAAATCTTTTTAAAAGGAAGAATCAAGCCTCAGGTATAACAACTAAGTGGCCATTGCTTGCACAAATTGAGAATAGGGAAGTGCTAAATTCATCAGATAATGTAACACATTCTTTCCCAACACATCCCAATCCTCTTCTCATTGCACGAAACAACAGCAAACCCACCTTGTTTGGACGTTCATTCTCCACTGTGTCTACAACTGCAGGCTTCTCCTGAACTGCAGGAACTCTGGGGTGGAAGGTTGGAGGAGAAAGTAATAAATTTTAGTTGTTGAATCATTTTCATTCATTTCAAGTGGACACAAATTTAATCCTCACATCATCGACGCCCATCACAACTTCGCATAATTGGGGAAGTACTGTTTAACAAACTCATTTTCACAAGCACAAAAACAGGGTGCAGAATGAAAGTGGAAAAGGCTAGTCATTGTCACTCCCAATCAGTAAATCCATTTAGATTTTAGATTGAAAAAAAAAAAAACAATTTAACAAAAATATGGGGATCACAGTGGGAAAAGGTCTGAAGACAAAATATTCCATTTTGTTTGTCTCAAGCTATAACTGCTCGACTTGTTTTGTTTTGTCCACCAAAGCAATTTCAGTCAAAAAGGGCATTAGTCATACACTGACTACACATCTAAAACAAATGTATGGGTAAAGAAAAGCAGTTACAGAAGTCCAGAATTTTCCTTTTGTGGCTACTGCCCTTTTTTCACTTTCTTCTTCGTACTAAAGGACTAGTGTAACTCGAAAGAATTTAGTGAAGGATCTGAACTGTTACCTATTACACACAGTACCAACTGTTTACAAAAAAACTTTTCATTGAGACCCTGTGCAAACGCCCAGGCAGCAACTAAAAATTTACACATCGAATGGCTTCTCTTTATCTTAAGCAATGATTTTTAAAATGAATTTTTAAAGACAGTGATCCTTTTCAGTGATACTGCCCCCTTGAAGAAAAGCCAGGAGACAAACAGCATACCCCAAATAGGTCCTCAGGTCTTCTTCCACTGCGACAGGGAGGTAGTCACTGACCATACCAAAGGCATACTGGACATAAGACTCTGAAATAAAGCACAATATGGTTTTCATTTTAAGACGTATACAAGACAAACAATATATTTAGATTGGAGAAAAAGATATTGAAGGCTTATGCTCCTTTGGGAGGGGGGGGTG